>NC_079514.1:3244016-3264707 GCF_000801105.2 Raphanus sativus
TAAACCTTAAATCTTAAACTCTAAACCCCTGGATAAACCCTAAATCCTTGGTAAATCCAAAATGCTTGGATAAATTCTAAATTCTAAATTCTACGGTTTAGGATTTATTCAATGGTTTATGATTTACCCAAGAGTTTAGGGTTTAGTATTTAGGGTTTAGTGTTTTACTGATTGTGTTAAAAATATATTTTTTTAAAAATCCAAAGATTTAGAATTTATCCAAGGGTTTACCATAGATTTAAGGTTTAGAGTTTAGAATTTAGTGTTTTGCTGACGGTATTTTAAATATAAAATCTTTTTTTACGACTACTATTATTTTCTATTTATTTTTTTATTTTAAAAACATAATAAAACTTGACAATATTTTGTTTCCTTTTTTAAAAGATACTAAATATGAAATAACGAAATCTTATTGGTTGGATGAACCCAAATATTTCTCTATTTTTTTGTCTTATTTCACAAATATATCATGCATATTTTTTACTAGTCATAAAAACTAGGTCATTTCATATGCGCTCTGTAATAACTGCAACTTGGAAGAATCCCTGGAATATATCTGATATAATAATTATCTAATTCTGTGAACTTTTTATCTGACTTAATTATCTAATTCTGCAAATATTTATCTCTTAGCGACAAAAATTGAAACCAACAAAATCTAAACATATCTTTCTAATAAAAGTATGAATCTGAAGTATTACTATGCGTTGTAATTTTGTTTTCTCACATTTTTTTTGAACAACTTGTTTTCTCACATTAAATTACAAAAAGAGGAAAAAAAAATACTCATCTAACAAGGCCGGCAGAGATTTACAGAATGGGTCTTTGGTATTGAAAGCTCATAATACAATTTGGGCTTCAGATAAGTCCTAAGATACTACGTAGTAAGCCAATTTTATGAAAATTCAGTTTACCATTAACAGCCCATAACAATATATACAGTTTTATGACCCAAACGAAAGTATTTTTGTCAACATATTTTATTACTATTCCTTTTCATTTGATTAAATGGACCAAGTCTGTTTTAGTTAGTAAAGAAAAACACACAGAAAAACAAACTGGATATGCAGAAACAGCTTGTCGTGATTACATTACAAGAAGAGCGTAAAACAAATTAATACAAAAAATCCAGAGAAACGTTACAGACATAATAATACATGAAAAATTGGGAGTTTCGTGGGAACGTGAGGAACAAAACAACACATGTGTAAAGGAAGAATCCAATTTACAGAAGAAAAGGAGCAGATTGATAGTGTACAGTTCCGTTTTGTTCTATTACTTCTTTCTCATTTGCGGATAGAAAGAAGCTCAAAGCTTCTGAGAGCATCATCACGTGCCGTCCTAGAAGCAGCCACTCTGTTTCGGTTAAAGGAAGAAGCTGTCTTAGACTCGTATCCACTCACACCAGCTGCCGCTTGGGCTCTCTGAAAGACAGATGGTCGGCCACCACCACCACCACCACCACCGCTTGAGGCCACACGGCTTGAGCTGCGGCTGTCCCCTTGTTCACCTGATGAGCTTGGCCTACTCCCTGAGGCAACCGCTCTCCTCGAAGCACTTCCGTATCTGGAAGTGTTCCTTCCTTTCTCAGATACCATATTCTGAATCACAAAAACATGAGTTTAATTTAATGCTCTTCAAAGTGAGCTTTCATATGTATAATAATATGTTCTTTTTTTACCACAGAAGGTTTCATTGGTGAAGGAACATCGTCAACAGTTCGATGCTTTGTTTGGCTTTGATGGGGAGTGGCTCCTGTAGCGTTCCTTCTCGCGAATGCTTCAACTGCACCAGAGAATCTGTCGCGGATCTCCCTCCCAACTGTAAGCACAAATAGATTTAGATCCGAACCACTTGGCAGATATGTTTCTAAACTCTTTCAAAAGGTGTAAATGATTTACCTGAGATCCTTTCAGGTTTTTCAGCAGACGGTCCTGCAGCCACAGCTGGTTTACCAGTGCGATGCTGAAGAGAAAAGAGTGATAATGATCAAAGTGAGTAAAGACACTAGATAGAAGAACTTAAAGGACAAGTGTACTCACCCTTCCGTGGGAGCTGGACCGGGAACTAGAATTACTCTGAGGGTGTTTCAATGCAGTCCAGTCAAATACATAGTCAAACTGATAACCTGTGAAATCAATAAGAGTGTTGTTTTACACAGAACTAACAGAAGCGAAGTTTAGTCTCTGAAAACACACACAAACCTTCGCGGATAAACAAATCTCGGAATAGCCGCTTTAGATACGAGTAGTCTGGTTTGTCTTCGAATCGCAAGGACCTGCAGTACTGAAAGTATGATGCGAATTCTTGTGGATAGGACTTGCACAAGACCTGTTACAAAGAAACAAAACAATTAAAACTTGTGACAAATGCTGATCTAACTAACTCCAATCAAGGGTATCTAAGGCACATATTTATACCTCTATAGGAGTTGAAACTTTCTTCTCGCTGATTCTGTCATACTTCTGCTTCTTTGTTCCAGCTTTTAGCCCCTGCCATGGGAGGCTGAACACAGAATATCACAGAAAGATCAGACCGAGCAAGTGTAAAGATTTAGTTATAGACAAAAAAAAAGGATATGCATGTATATAACCTTCCTCTGAGGAAATACATGAGCACGTAACCAAGAGACTCCAGATCATCCCTCCGACTTTGCTCTGCCAAATATACACAAGCAAAGCACACGTCTAAAAAAATGGTATACACAGCTTTGAAGTAGATAAGATGCTCAAGTGGTTGGATCAGTTGCTTACCAACACCAAGGTGAGTGTTGACGCTAGCATACCTAGCTGTGCCTGTAAGGTTCTTGTTTTCTCTGTAATGAATATATACTATCTGTAAGTATTCAAATAAGGAATATACAGAGACATGCACATGAAAGCTGCATAAAAAAATCACCTGTAGGGGATGTGTCTATGTGTTTGGAGATCCCTATACTTCTTTGCAAGCCCAAAATCAATGACATACACCTACATACATATTATGATTTAGTTGAAAAAAGAAAAAAGCAAAAGCAGAAACTCATAGCAACAGTAACCAAGAGAGAGAGAGAAGATGGGATCTAATATAACTTTAGTGGGCGACAACCCACCGAAATAGAAAGTGTAGAGAAAGAAAAAAAGCAAACCTGGTTTGCTTTGCGACCAAGTCCCATCAAGAAATTGTCTGGTTTTATGTCTCGGTGAAGAAATCCTCTTGAATGCATATACTCAACTCTGCTAATCTACAATTTAGGGTCATCAAGCATTTCTAGTTAGTTGGAACTCCAAAACTTCCAACACCACAAGATGGATGATACACTAACCAGTTGATCCGCAAGCATCAAAACTGACTTCAAAGTAAGCTTCCTATTACAATAGTTGAACAAATCCTCCAAACTCGGACCAAGCAGATCAATGACCATCGCATTGTAGTCTCCCTGAACCCCAAACCACTTGAGGCTAGGGATGCCAGCTTCACCCACATAAAACAAAAGAATTTAGATGAGCTCATGTTTTTTTCTCATTAAATTGGGACAATGATAGCATAGTCATGTCAGAGGATGTAAAACTTACTTCCTCCTTGTAGAAGCATGTAAATCTTGGATTCATAATGAAGTTGTGGATGCTTAGTTTTCGCAGGCTCCTTCAAAAGTTTCAAAAAAAATAGTTACTAAAAAAAGATTCAATTTTTAGTCTTTCCTTCAAACTAAGAGATCATGAAGATGAAGAGCAAAGAGATCTTAAATCACATGATGAATAAAGAAGGTAGATTTGAATCATACCAGCTTTACAGCGACTTCTTCTCCGGTTTGCACACTTACTCCTGAAAATATATTTCCAGATTTGAATCAAAAATGGTAATCAAAAAAATTGAATAAAAGGCTGCAACTATTAATACAAAAAAAAAATTTTACCAAGAAAAAGCTCTCCAAAAGAGCCACCGCCGATCTTCCGACCAAGCTTAAACTTGCCACCGATTACATTATCCATTTTCAAGTCCATTCAGACAAGAACCCCACCCTTTAACACCTGTTTCAAAATTCTGTAAGAACCACCACCACCCGAAAGGTCTATATATCTAAACGTAAGACCATCTGAGATCGAAAAACAAGTCAAACCAAAAAAAAAAAGCAATCACCTCTCTCTCTTTCTTCTCTCTATCTCTCCTGCGTAACCATCCAATTCCGTGGAAGAAGAAGAGTTGAATCGCCGGAAGATGTAATAAATCAGACAGAATTTCATTACCAAAATAAAAAAAGAAAATCGACAAAACTACATCATCCCCATGTTTGAGATTTGTCACATTCCCAAAATCAATGCTGACTTACGCGAATCGATTTCTGCAACGAAAAAACATTGACCCTGTAATCATGTAGAGAGAGAGAGAGAGAGAGGCCTGGGCCTAAAACCTTTACTGGACCTGGCCCAAATATTTCATATTCAGAAATGGGCTTATGTAAATGGGCTTATGTGGGGCTATCGCTCGATTATCACAAAGACGGTGATTTATTAGACTACTTATTATTATCACGCGGCCGAGCGAGAAAAAGGTTGCGTGAGGAGGAGACGACTATGTAACGCAGCCACCATCTCTGACCGACGTCGACGACAAGGATCGAAACCATACCAATTCTTACGAACTTTCCAAAATTTTCCGGGAATTCAGGTTAGTTGTTTCTGAATTTTCCGGGAAAAATGTTTGTATGATTTGATTATTTCATGGAATTGTGGGATTGATTACCGATCGAAGCTTGATTTAGAGGCTATGTGTATTAACGAAGGAATGCAAATGCGATAAAGAGTTTTATAGTTGAGAAGGTGGTTGATTCAATGGAGGAAGAAGAGGATAGGTTTCTGTTGAGTAGCTTAGGTGTGACATCCGCTAATCCTGCAGATATCGAACAGACGATTCTCGATGAGGTGCGTTTTTACACCTCTGTGCTTTTGAATTAGGGTTTCAGCTTTAACGTTTAGCATTTTATCTTTGTTAGGCGACAAAGAAGCTTGATAACGATGGGAGTG
This sequence comes from Raphanus sativus, assembly GCF_000801105.2. NCBI lineage: Eukaryota > Viridiplantae > Streptophyta > Magnoliopsida > Brassicales > Brassicaceae > Raphanus > Raphanus sativus. The sequence continues at coordinate 3,249,020 of NC_079514.1, forward strand.
TGGAGGAGAGGTCTATACAGCTGGAAGGAGGCAATGTCCTTCCATCAAGCCATAGCGAGATTTTGAATAGACTGAGGGCTGTGAAGTTCGAAATAGATGCTGTTGCATCGACCGTTGAGCAAGCGGAGGAGGAGGAGGGTGATGATGCAGGAGTGCAGAGTGGTTCTGTACTTCAGAATGCTCTTGCTACAGACCGTCTTAGAAGCCTTAGGAAGAGAAAAAATGAACTTGAAAAGGAGCTCTCTGGTTTACGTGGTCAGAGCGGTGGTGCTGATGATCGGAGTGATATACTGCGGGATCTGGTGAAGGGAGAGCCTAGTCTTAAGAGAAAATTGAAAGAGATTCGGAAACCAAGCAAGAGAGAAGGGAAGAAGGTGAGAGTAGTGTCGTTTCATGAGGATACGGATTTTGATGCCGTTTTCGATGCTGCTTCTGCAGGTTTTGTTGAAACGGTACGTCCATATAAAGGTTTGATCTATTTCAACTGAATGCTGTAAAGATATCTGGATCTGGAAAATGTTAAAGATACCTGTATCTGAAAGACTGTGAGTGACTAATTTAACGATGTTTGTGTCTAGGAAAGAGATGAATTGGTTAGAAAAGGAATTTTAACTCCTTTCCACAAGCTCGAGGGTTTTGAACGCCGACTTCAACAACCTGGACCGTCAAACACGCGTAACTTACCTGAAGGAGAAGACGAAAATGAGGAGTCCAGCAGTATTGATAGAGCTGTCCAATCAATGTCGCTGGCTGCAAAAGCTCGCCCAACAACCAAGCTACTTGATGCACAGGACTTGCCAAAGCTTGAACCGACCCCTGTTCCTTTTAGAAGGCTAAGAAAGCTTTACAAGACTAATGATTCTTCGGATAGTGATGCAAAGCGAAGTAAAGCTGGGAAGAGCAAAAAGAAGCGGCCTTTGCCTAAAAGGAAATGGACAAAGCGGATTTCTCACGAAGACTCTAGTCTTCAAGAAAATGGTATGTCTGATAATATTGTGAGCTAAATGTACATATTTACATATTGCTGGTTGAACCTGTGAGTTTAGTTGCTAGTAATTTGGTTGAATACTTTTGGAAAAGATAAGGTCGTGATATATGCAATGCTCTGAATTGATATTTTCAGCATATGCTTCTTTTTCCTCATTTGAGTTGATGTACAGAAAATAGTTCTAATGTTGATTACCTTGGCAACGTTGCAGAAGATGAACGGAGAATCTCGACCACGTCCAGTTGTGAGGAAGAAGAGCTAGATGATCTTGATGACGTGGACGACGACGAGACATCCTCTGTACCGCTTGAGGGTGGATTAAACATTCCTGAACGTATATTTAATAAACTTTTTGATTACCAAAGAGTTGGAGTGCAGTGGCTCTGGGAACTTCATTGCCAAAAGGCTGGTGGCATTATCGGGGACGAGATGGGTCTTGGTAAGACTGTTCAGGTCTTATCTTTTCTCGGATCCTTGCATTTCAGCAAGATGTACAAGCCGAGTATTGTCATATGTCCTGTCACACTCTTGCGTCAGTGGAGAAGGGAAGCACGGACATGGTACCCGGATTTTCACGTGGAAATACTCCATGACTCGGCAAAAGATTCAAATGGCAAAGGACGAGCCAATGCCTCTGAAAGTGATTATGATAGTGAAGGTTCAGTCGAGAGTGATCATGAGCAAAAGTCTAAGAACACCAAGAAATGGAGTTCTTTGATTAACCGGGTTCTAAAATCTGACTCGGGGCTACTCATCACCACATATGAGCAATTGAGGCTGCATGGTGAGAAGCTGCTCAATATTGAGTGGGGTTATGCAGTACTGGACGAAGGCCATCGTATCCGGAACCCAAATGCTGAAATTACTTTGGTGTGCAAACAGTTGCAGACCGTCCATCGAATTATTATGACTGGGGCACCAATCCAGAATAAACTGACAGAACTCTGGTCCTTGTTCGATTTTGTTTTCCCGGGAAAACTGGGCGTCCTACCCGTCTTTGAGGCTGAGTTTTCTGTTCCCATAACTGTGGGTGGGTACGCAAATGCGTCTCCATTGCAAGTGTCGACAGCCTACAGGTGAGTACCTGGTCTTTCTTTGAATCATTTAAGTATCGTCAAGAGTTTGAGTTCTAACAATCCTTGACAATGTGCAGATGTGCAGTTGTTCTTCGTGATCTGATCATGCCATACCTCCTCCGCCGGATGAAGGCTGATGTGAACGCACATCTCACAAAAAAGACTGAACATGTTCTCTTCTGCAGCCTCACAGTGGAGCAGAGATCTACCTACAGGGCGTTTCTTGCGAGCTCAGAGGTAGAAGATATTTTTGATGGCAACAAGAACTCTCTGTATGGGATTGATGTGATGCGTAAGATTTGCAACCACCCTGATCTACTCGAGAGAGAACACTCTCACCAGAACCCAGATTATGGGAATCCAGAACGCAGTGGGAAGATGAAGGTTGTTGCGGAAGTTCTCAAGGTCTGGAAACAGCAAGGACACCGTGTACTTCTGTTTTCGCAGACTCAGCAAATGCTTGACATCCTAGAAAGCTTCTTGGTTGCAAGCGAGTATAGTTACCGGAGGATGGATGGTCTTACGCCAGTGAAACAGAGGATGGCGTTGATCGATGAGTTTAACAACTCAGATGATGTGTTTGTTTTCGTTCTGACGACGAAGGTGGGTGGTTTGGGAACAAACTTGACTGGGGCGAATAGGGTCATCATCTTTGACCCGGATTGGAACCCCTCAAATGATATGCAGGCAAGGGAACGAGCTTGGCGTATAGGGCAGAAGAAGGATGTTACTGTTTACAGATTGATCACACGAGGGACAATTGAGGAGAAAGTATATCATAGACAGATATATAAACATTTTCTCACCAATAGGATCCTGAAGAATCCACAGCAGAAAAGATTCTTCAAAGCTAGGGATATGAAAGATCTTTTCATCCTGAATGATGATGGTGACAGCAACGCATCCACGGAGACTTCTAACATCTTCAGTCAGCTGTCTGAAGATATAAACATCATAGGAGCTCAAACAGAGAGTACAACCGATACCACCACACAACTTGATATTCACGATGCAGCAGATGAAGTCTCAGGGGAAAAAGGTGCGGAAACCACAGATAGAAATGGTGAGCCAGTGGATGAAGAGACGAATATCTTGAAGAGTCTCTTCGACGCACATGGAATACATGTAAGTTTGTTGTCTGTTGCTCTATTATATTTTCTCTTCGGAGTCTACTCTACTTGACAACTTCCATGTTTTTATTCAGAGTGCTGTGAACCACGACGCCATCATTAACGCAAACGACGAGGAAGAGAAGATGAGACTTGAACACCAGGCATCTCAAGTAGCACAGAGAGCCGCGGAAGCATTGCGCCAATCACGGATGCTGCGTAGCCGAGAAAGCATCTCAGTGCCCACATGGACGGGAAGATCTGGCTGTGCAGGTGCACCTTCATCTGTCCGGAGGAGATTCGGTTCAACTGTGAATTCCCGGTTAACCACAGCAGACAAATCATCAGCTGTCAAGAACGGTATCAGCGCGGGTCTATCTTCAGGCAAAGCACCGTCTTCCGCAGAGCTTCTCAGCAAAATCCGAGGGAACAGAGAACAAGCCATTGGCGTTGCCCTTGAGCATACGCAAACTCCAAACCCGTCTTCTTCTTCGTTGCAGCCCGAGGTCCTGATCCGACAGATATGCAGCTTTGTACAACGAAGAGGCGGAAGCACGGACACGAGCAGCATTGTCAACCATTTCTCGGACAGAGTCCCTGCTAAAGATGTACCGTTGTTTAAGAGTCTCTTGAAGGAGATTGCCACGCTTAGGAAGGATCCAAACGGTTCGGTGTGGGTCCTCAAATCAGAGTACAAAGACTGAAACGAGGAGTCTTTGTCACAACATAGAAATGTCTCTTCGAAATTTTTTGGACCATGCAAAAGCGATCTTGCTTTGCTGTACAGTTAGATGGCTGAGTTAAACACATTCATGATGGTACGATGAAGATGTTTAGGCTTAAATAATAACAGGCCTTGTTTGAGCTTTCAGCTAAATAACTAAGCCCATTATTTTGATATTTTCTCAATACATCGACTTGTAGCTTTCGAATCAACATTTATACCAATCATTAATGCTAACTCTTGTTGTATACACTATAATGTCTATGTCGTCACTCGTCCCTCATCTTATGTTGTCTTGTCCTTATCAAATCATTGGGCCTGATCTCTAGTTGTCTCAGGCCCACTTTGCAACGTGGAATTTTTCAAAGTGTGTGGAGGATTCCTTTTCTGTTGCTGCACACATCAAATGTGTCCGTCCCAGAGGAGGCTATTATTGGTGGGAGATGAAGTCATGAAGAAGCATAAATGGCAGGTCTTGTTAGTCCACGTATTCAATAACCCGAAACCTCTAGATTCATATTTTTTCTGTTCTGTGAAACAAAGCTTATAATTTACTCATCACTATTTTTTCTGTGGACAAAGTTTACATAATGGATATCTTTCTTAGTTAAAGCTAAGGAATATGCTTTAAATTTCAAGATCTTTGACTCTTTTTTTCCTCCTTGATCGTCGTATAAGATAACCTAGTTTAGTAACACTTAGTCGCTAGTTTATTATTTTTCTGTGTGGGGGATATATTTCGGATGGATCCTGACACGGTTATGTCATAATCTTGTAATAAAGCTATATAGTTTATTGTGTTTCCTTGTGTGCTTAAGATTCGTGTGTCATTCTGTTAGTGATTAGTTAAGCAAAATAATTGTATTATGTTCATAGTTTATTTCTTATTGCATGTTTTGTAAGAGTTTGGAGACAGATATGTATATGCTTTTGAAAACTGATGACTTTAAGGTGATTGAATTTCAATCTTATGGGATACGAATCGAATAGCTGTCGGTATTGGTCCCATTGATTGTAAAGGCTTCGGAGATACACATAGATATCATTGTATATATTGATAAAAGTAACCCCGACCTCGAGAGATTGAGTAAATTTCCGTATCAAGAAAATGAAAAAAGTTTAAAACAAGAAAGATTCTTTAGCGGTCCCATTGAGGTTGAAGTTCCAAAAGCTAAAATGAGACTTAAGAAGTGATCTCTCTTTTATTTGTCTTTTTAAAAACTTTATTAGATGTCTTATTTTACTTTACTTCTGTCTCTTCCGTTGGTCTATAGCTTTCAAATGCTATATAGGCTTAGGTGAAGGATACACTCACAAATATACATACATATATATTAAATATATATAGAGTGGTGTATATAATCTTATAGCTAGGGTTAGCTCTAGTACTTATAAATGCTTAGGACTATTGATGCATGGACCGTAACCATCCACGTACGTAGTATCGTTTCTCTTTAGATGATGATGTATATGATTTTATCTTCTTATATAGCTGTAAGCCTGTAACACTAGACAAACGTGAGTCAATTATTGATATGCAACTGTAATACATAATTTAATTTTTATTTATTTATGAAACAAAACGTAAGAAAGTTTATTGTTGGCTATTATTGGCGGTAAAAAGTTATATTTATCTAAGATTGGAATGGCCTACAAGTTAAATACAAAACTGATTGAATACAAACTCTTAGATATAATAACAATATACACAAGATTATATATGTGTATATATGGTACTGATATTTGGTGCATGAAAACTTATATAACTAACAAATTTTTTATCGTACGTCCGAAAGTGGAGATATCAACCAATTGTTTGTGTCTGTTGATCCCTTGAAGCAATTATTTTAATATTACCCATATATTTCACGTAGGGTGATTGTTTGGGATATATCAAGTGATTTTAGCTTTAATTTTTGTTTATAATAATAAAAATTATCAATCATACTTTATTTAGTTTTTAAAGTTAAAACCAATTTAAAAAAAAAATTAGTAACCTTGCTTTCTAAAGCATTAGTTTGTAAGTTATATATAAACAAAAAATATTGCAACACATTAACTACACCTACATCAAACATTTTTATAAACAAAATTCTATAGTAAATTTTTCCATATGGAAATTTTTGGTAGACGATATTTGATTGATGCTATTGTTGAAATCATTCATAAATAATTGATTCGCTTGGATTTTAAACATATTTGCGGTAATTTGTTATAGATCATGAGTTTTCTTAATTATAAACATCTTTTTCTAAACATTTTTGTCAACTTTTCTAAACATATTTTCAGTGAATAAGTAGATTCATGCATCCTCCTTAGATATTACTTCATGTCCATATAATTTTCTTTATATATATGTATTTTTGGATACATATCTAAACTTCTAAAGTAATACACAACTACTAAAATTATTATGGATCTAAGTTTTGGATTACTGCATTCATCTACAAATTTACGCATATGTATGCATCAATTCAACGTCATTATGTTTATAACTAATTTAGTTATTTTTCAAAAAAACTAATTTTGTTATAGATTTATAGTTTTCGTTAAAAATAAATATAGTTAGTGGTAGAACCCCGCATACATATGAGATGAAATATTATACTATACATGGTGCAATTATTTGGCTAAAATGAAAACCTTGTGAAAAGTAATCAAGCAGAAACTAAAAATATCATTTCATATGGTTACGATGGAAAACATGAAAATCAAAATCAACCACCAATATTTATTGATGATTATAATTTTTTAAAAATTGTAATCGTAAAGGAAACTACGAATGAGTCCAATAGCATTTGCGGCGGCGAAAATAAAATAAACTAGCATTTTAATCAACCACTAGATTTTGACCCGCCCATAAAAGGGCGGGTATATTTTTTATTTAAATTTAATTTTTGATATATATGTTTTTTTGTGATTATATTTGTACTTTTTTGTAATCATATTTGTGTATAAATCTTAATCAAAATATATTTTACTAAATAATAGCAGTTTAAAATTGATCCAGTATATGCAATATGCATGGTTAATTCTGTGTTGCAGGTCGAACTCATCCCACTGACCCGCTGACCCGTGAATTTTTAATTTTGTTTTGGTCAAAAATCTGACCCGTATAACCTTTAAACAAATAATTTTGTATATCCATCTTTCCTGTTTAATTATGTGATTATCAGTGGGTTTTATATTTCTTTAAAATTTCATTATTTAATTTAATTATTTGGTTGCTATGTACATCTATACTATTAAAGCAGAAGCATGTTTGTGAATCTGTCCCTGAAGTTTTTATGTTTTTACAAAACATCCCATTTACTTTCCTTTTTTAAATGAAATCTATACTATTAAAGCAGGATCCTATTGTGCTTTTTACCTAAACATGCCCTTTCTTTTTTAATGTTTCGTTACATTTCACATGATAAAAAGGGTATTCCCGTGAATGACATAACATCTTTAGTCTGTCTGTTTTTAAATGGCCCAACGATAATAGTAAGCCCAAACCATCTTTTAGCTATATTTTCTAATGGCCTAATATTGAAATGGATCAATTTGTTTAGCTTAGTGGGTATTTAGGTGAATGACAAAACAACATGTTTAGTGTCTCAGTTTTGAGATGGTCCATTTGTTCGTCTCCCTAACCCCTAAACCTGGCAATTTATAATCCCTAAACCCTAAAACTATTTACAACATCTAATATTTTAAACTCGCTTCAAACTTATTTTAAACTGGATTCAAACTATTTATAATTAATAAAATTCGATTCAAACTATTTTTACTGTTCGTCTCCCTAATCCCTAAACCACGAAATTATAACCCTAAACCCTAAAACAATTTACAACATCTAATATTTTAAATATTTGTAAACTCAGAACTCATGGATAATTAATAAAATTCGATTCAAATGGTATATGCCATAATAAATTCCATATTTATTCCATAAAGATATAATAAAGATATTAGATGCAACAAAATTGTAAATATTGGTAAGATATGTAAATTTTCGCCAACAGTATAACAACTAAATATTTTTACCAATATTTACTCAACCGATTTTCTCTTTAATGAAATCGAAAATACTAGCTTGGACCTCAAGCATATGTAATAACTATCCATATATTTGTTCTATTTAATTCGGTAGTGTTTAAAAAATATCTAAACCAACTGAATTGGAAATATTGTTAAGATATGTAAACAACCACAAACAATATCGATCTCTAAATATTTTGCTTGATCAATTGTCTAACCGTTTCCTATATCGAACTAAGAATATCGTAAATATATTTTTAAAAAGTCATTTACAACCATCGATTAACCTACTGCTATATAAACACCTACATCATTCCTAAGCTTTCTCACATTTACTCACAGCTACATTAGCAAGCAAAAAAAAATGTCTGCGGCAATGCAAGTGACCCCTTTGAAAGATGTGAAACCCTTCAAGAGTGGCTGGAAAGTACATATAAATGTAAAAGGAAAAAATATTTGGAGGAAGTAACTTATCTTTGACTTTAAGATCATGTTGTTGTCCAATGAAGTATGACATCTCTATGATTGTTGTATTTGGAATCTGAATTTTCTCTGAAAGTACGTTGTGTCTGAAAAGAAAGAAACAAATCACCCATTTTAACAAAACATTCATTTAAACACAGACATTGTCAAAACAATCTATTTTTGACAGGGCTCATAAAGGATGTAACAAGAGTACCTCATAGTAGTTTTAGTAGCTCACAATCTCCAATGTCATATATATCTCCCCAAAGATTTTGCGCAGTTTCGCAATATCCAGATGTAGCTTCTACCAGTATGGCAAGCTACAAAAGTAAGAAAAAATTTATTAATGTTGAATTAAAATAATCCTAAAATATGAATAATAGACAATACAGAATATTCTATATCAAATAATGGTTAATAATAATTAACAAAACCACGGAGAGCAGTTTTTACCTCAGACTTTATTGCTTAATGGTAAGTTTTTATCCTTTGTATCCATGTTAGTGGACTCCCATTTACTAACTTCAAAACAAATTAAAACCGATAGAATATTAACCAGTATTGTTAACTCCCGTTTATATTTGTAATATTTTTAATTGTTTTAACAAATGTGTTAATATTTGTAATCCGTACCTTTCAAATTGTGTTGTCCATGTTGTAATAATTCCTGTGAAGAATATAGTCTTAGCCACGTCTTCATCACACAGCAATATTAATATAGGTAATCCAATCCTATATGCAAAAGAGAACAAAAAAAACATGATTGACGAAATTTTAGTTAATCTTCTATTAAAATTTTAAACATAATCATCAGTGAATGGAAGAAAAAGAAGAAGCAAAAAAATAATATAAAAACTTGATTTTGAATTTACCCTTACGGATCTGATGAAGATCTTTTGTGGGAGTTCGTCGATCTTCATCGTTTTTGGTCAAATCGAACGAGGTAACCAAGATCTTCCTTTGAAAGTCTTAGATCGTCCACAATTTAGTCGGATCTATTCCGTTTATGCTATCGGACACAACATGCATTTCAAAATCAAAAACCAAATAAACATTTTGTAAGAAATACTTCCAATCGACTATCTATAATGATGAACAAACATAAACCTCTAAATGTTTTACCTGGAGATCATGCAGTTTGGAATCGAGGAAGAACTCATTCGTTTGAACAATCGCCGAGAGGAGTTTGTCTTTTTTTTTGGAATCTTCTTATGTCTGAAAGTTTAACAAAATATCTCATTTTGTCGGTAGAAAACAACAAAAGGCATTTTTAACGTAAACGAGTTGGGCCTATTAAGGTTATCACAAATATTGTTTTCTTTATTTTCTATTTGTATTCTATAATGAGGCCCAACTCGATCCATTTGAATTTGACATTAAAATCAAACATTACTGTGGCCATTTTAATTCTCTCCAGCATAGTAAAATAGAATTTTAAAATATACTATATCAAAATTATAACTTTTTCATAATATAAACATTAAAATATTATTTTTAAATATAAATTTTATTCTGTATCATAGTAATTATATGTTATTTTTTGCTATATTATTTATACCCTATATAGTTAAATATGTAAATAAAATAATTTTCTAAACATTTCTATCATTGTAGTAGATTGTGGTTTACAGATTGACTAAATTTTATTTACCTTTATTAATAAAATAATCTTAAACTTCATATATAATCGAAGATTTCTATATATATATTATTACCTTGATTACTGAAGAATCTTTTTTTTTGCCACTGAATCCAAGTTCAAATAATTTATTTTTAACCTTTTTAATATTTTTTGTAGTGAAAAAAAATTAAACACTTAATTATTATATTTTTTCTTTTTAATATAATTTAAGCATTCATATAAAATTTTGATTTTTTCATTGAAATGTAATATTCTTTATTAAAAGTATATAAATTTTTATTTAAAAAATTAACCACATGGCAAAATTTCATCAGAGTTATACCAACTTAATTTATTAAAAAATAAAGTTTAATTTTCTAAACATAAATACTCATTTAAAATGAAACACGATAAAAAATATAAAAACTTTGAATATTTATAAGAAAACACAAAATGAAAATATGCATCAGATAATATTTATCAATTTAAAATCAATTTAAAACAGAATTTTAACGGAAACTAAACCCGCGCTTTGAAAGCGCGGGTCAAAATCTAGTAACCCTTTATAATAGGAATTTAATCAGTTGTGGAAGTTGTTTATGTGCAGTATTTATTCGAAACTGAAATTAGTAGGATATATTTGGTTTTGTGAAAAAATAGGAGTTGTAATAGTCGTAGTGTTTTAAAATAGGACATTAGTGGTTGTGAAAGTGCTTTACAATTTATATGCAGTGTTATTTAAAAGAGTTGTTATCTTCATACTCCTTAAATATAGGAACGATAGGGGGAGTAGCAGTTATATTTAGCATGCAGTTGCATAACATAATTAGATGACGTTTTATATACATACGCATGAGCATATATTTCTTGTTGTCTTTTAAAAAAAATAGATCCAACTAATATCAATGGGACATACTTCAACTTTAATAGTATTGATAAGCTCAAAGTTCTCGGTCACACGCTTCTTTAACCTCCCCCAATCAAACTGCCCCTCTTTTATCAACAGTACTGTTTCCCCTCTCTGCATCTCTCTCTTTTAATTTATATATACTTTATATCCATGTTATATAGATAATGCTCTTTATAGCTTCGATAAGAAAAAAATTCTCTAAAGTCTGAACTCTTGCTTTTTTTACTGGCCTAAAGATCTCTAAACTCTTGTTTCCCTGTATAAACGAATCTTTAAACTAAATGGTAATACGGATCTATTGTTTATTTTGGCCAATATATTGTATCCAAACATATGAAGTGAAACTTACTCTGATTACAAACACATGTCGGGACTAGAAGCATTCCAAGTTGCATGTGTGTTTGATTATATGATAATCATCACTAATCTATAAATAATTGACATATACAAACAATTTTTATGCATTTTTTTTGAAAAGATCAATAAAGTAAGAATTGGAGAAATGTATATATATATTATTGTTAAAGATGTAACACCTGGCTGCAGTGGAAACTACAGAAACCCCCTAAATGTCAAAAGGGAAAAAGTTTCAGCATTTTTCATACACTGGTTCTTCCTTTTCATGGGGTAGAGGTCATCTTAAATTATGAATAACTCACATTGTTGTTACTAATTTTTTTCTGAAAACATATACCATCAGAGAATTTGAAACGAAACTCAGATTAACTGGTTCGTTGGAGATAATATCGTATCCATGAGAAAAGTTTGCGAAAGGTATCCATTGTCAGTTAATTTTGTTTGTGGAAATACGCAGAGTATCCGTGAGCCTCGTCGGATTAATCGTTGGATCTAGAAAGTCTTGGGATCCTTACTGTTATCAAAAAAAAATGTTTGTTATTAACGTTGCACTGACTGCTACTATATATTGAATTGTTGCTGTTTGACGGAATAATATTGATCCTTCTTGCTGAACCAGATCTTTAATAAACCTATATCGAGACAAGGTTAATGTTGTTAAATTCCAGTTCACTGAACGTGTAGTCAAATGTTGTAACTAATTTAAAAATGTATAGTCAAGTAATGTATTTAGAAAACTACATTTATATTATCTAGCTATTCGTGTTAATGTGTATCTGATAGGTTTTCTTTTTAGAGGAAAAGTAGATACCATTTGGTGATCCATAAAATATATGATGTCTCACTTTATTCTGACAATGAAATTAAGTTTTTTTTTCTTTTGAAGTATTATGCCAAAAAGCAATGAAACAGTTATACGTATATGTATATACGTTTTGAAATGACTTATATTAAGAAAAAGAAATGATTTAAAGTTAAAATAATAAAATTAAATGATATATATATATATATATATATATATATATATATTAAATTTTATATATTAATTATACACCCAATTTCACTATTTATTCCCCCTCCCTCAGTTTTTGTGAGTGTATTTCCTATACATGTGTTTAATTTTTTTTTTTGACCAAAATGTGTTTAATTTCTTACATAAAAATGTTTCCAAGTTAAATTTTGCTACGAAGATTATCGCAGAGATCAAATTTATAAAACAAGAAACACACAAACATTTTATATTAACGGGTTGAAGCATGTCTACAAGTATTAAAAGATTTTAAAATATATAACAATAAAATTGTACTCAAACATCCTGACCGTAAAGGAGCATGTCAACAATTATTAATAAATTCTAGTAAATATAAAGGATACAATATTTGAAAAAAAAAGTATATATTTTTAGCAAAAAAAATATATAAAGGATACAAAACTACCTAAAATACGTCAATCATGAATACTTGGTAATACACAAACATTTATGTTGTTTTCATCTTTTTGTTCCTTTTTCTTTAATCACACTGTCTTCTTGTATATGTATTACGTAAACTGCTAGGAAAATAAATAAGTATAGGGTTTACTGCATATGAGATTTGATTGATATATATGCCAATCACAATCGAGAATATAAGATGCTATAACTTGTAGATAACAATTTCCCACGTTACTAAGTTATATCATTCTGAATCTTTTGGTGTCAATTAGACAAATTTCATCTGTATTATCTTCTTTGATTTTCAAGTATTTTATTTATTTGTAACTAATAATGTGCGAAATCGACATATGTTGGAGAGTATTAGATTAAGCATTGTCTCATGACTCGTTAGTCGTCACATATCCAGATAGCAAGGGTGTTATATTCGTGGGATCCAGTTCTCATTATGAGATTAGAGCATCATTATTCATGAGAACAATTCTAGAACTCTCAAACAAATGAAAATTTAGTATTATAATCAATATAGTTGAAATTTTAGTTTTAATTTTGAAATAAAAGTTAGATTAATTAAGAGTTGACTAGTGTTATTGAAAGCTTTCAAAGATTTTCTCAAATCTCTTCTTCAAAGATCAGAGGTGGATTCAGAAAATCATTTAACATGAGACACTGTTTATTTTTTTATTATAAAAAATATCGGGAACATTAGATATTTGAATCCTAAAGTTTTCTATATATATATATATAAAATATAATAATATTAATTAAATTATTCAATAAAAATTTATATGGTATATTTATTTTTTAAACTACTTTACTCTTTTAAATATTATAATTATTTTAAAATGAGTCAAATAAAAACATTTTATAATGTTTAATATTTTTAAGTAATATCACAAAAAAAAATTATATAACTTTATTATGATTTTTTTTTCATTTTAGTTATTTTTTAATTTAAATATTGGAAAATAATACTTGACAAAAGTAGTATTTAAAGCAAAACTTAAATAAAGTAACTTTTTAAAAAAATAAAAGAAAATGAAGAAAAGAAAAATTATATTAGGTAGGAGAGAACGAAAGAAAAATGAAAACTTGTTTTATAGAAAAGTTACTAAATATAATAAAATGTGTACAAGAATCTTTTACCCAAAAAATGTGTTAAAAACCTGAAAACAAAACCAGTTTGTGGTTTAAAGTTTAAACTTTAGAAACGTGGGGAAATTAATGAATTAAAACTAACAGTGATGACAATTTTCCAACCAATGGGGCGCATAGTATTAGAAAGTTTTAATTCAAGGATTTATAAATAAAAGAATATAAAAAATGATATTTACATAATTTGTGAACAAAAATTTCAAAAAAAAAATTAGGGTGGGGCATATGTCACACCCTGGCCCCACCTGCGTTCGCCCCCATCAAGAACACCATTGTATTATATTTCTTCACTTCAAGAACACCATTGTATTATATTTCTTCACTTTTTTTGTTCTGTTTTTGTTTAATGGTGAGAACACCACAATATAAGAATATCTCTAATGGAGGATTCTCTCCAAAAGTATCTTAATATATATGTGTATATATATAAATATTAGTATTTAATTACAGGTTTTAAAAATTATAGGAAATTCAACCGAAAATTTCTATTAAGATATTTTTGGAAAAAAACAATCCATTAGGAATGCTCTGAGTGCTTTTAGATTGGATTTTTTTTTGTAGATCAAGGACATTCCAAATTAATCAAAAAGGTATATCATTTTCATTTCCTAATTAGAAATTATTTTACTGAATCATTTTTAGATAAACCTGCGTGTTAAGAAGATAAAAACTGGTCATAATTTTATTTTAAAGACTTTACTTCTACAATGATATTTCTTTGTAAATAAAAACCGTCAATAGCCATTATGTGTAAGTGTAATTGTTAAACTAAACATAATTAAAATTTAAATGTATATACTGCAGAAAACAGATGGATCCTAGAAAAAAACCGTCAACATTTTATTCGTCAAAATTTTATCAGAAATAAACATTAATTCCCAAAAATCGTCTCGTATCGAAAAGAAAAAATCGTCAAAATGTTAAATTTCCAACTAAAGTTTTTCCGACAACTATGGAAAAAAATTTCTTGTAATTTGAAAATTCTAGATCACTGTTGTCCGTCACACATTAAATATCAATCAAGTTTATTGAATGCAACTAATTTTACAAACTGACAAGAAATAAATATCTAGAATTTTTGAATTATACAAACTAATAATATAATACTCCTTCTGATTCATATTAAGTATCAATCTAGCGTTTAGAATTTGTTTTATTACAAGTGTTGTTTGTTTTTAATGCATAAATTAAACAATTTTTTCCAATTTTTACCTTTATTTTCATCTCATTAATTAACAACACAATATATTAAATAGAGGTAAAATAGGAAACTTAGTATTTTTTCTTAATTTGTATACAAAAATCTTAAATGATACTTATATAAAAAAGAGAAAGTAATATATGGGTGGGATTCAATCTTGTTTATGAAAATAATCAGAATATATATTAGAGGATAGTCCTTTGTAAAATATAAAACGTGCCTCTTGATGTAAAAGAAAAAAGAAAACATAAAACGCGGCAACACGTAATGCCACCTCACGGACCGTGTGAAACATCGATGTGTTTTTCTAGTGAAGGCATACTAATGCCCAATCCAATAAATTACTATTGACTGGTCGGAAGAGTCAGAAATTCCACAGATAGTTTTAGGTCCTAAACAAACATTAGGGCAACATCAATGATAAATCTCTCGGACTCAGTTTCACAAAGTTTTTTTTTATTAATATTTACATATATTTCTATTTAATGATTAGTTTTAAGTATCAAAACTGCAGCTGCCCACTAAAAATAAATACATGACTGGTAGAAACGCATCAGTTACAAATGCGGTTGTAAGAATTTGCAGATATAGATGGTTGAAATTCTAGTATTATTAAACGATTGGTAA
>NC_079514.1:3264807-3360413 GCF_000801105.2 Raphanus sativus
CTGTGATGGAAAGAAACGAAATTTGAGACAATAAATTCTGTTTATCCAAACCCAAATCTACATGGAAAGAAGGTCAACCGTTTTTGAAAAAGTGGTCAATTTGTGAGCTCAAAAGAAGGTGTAGGCGTTGGTTTTTGGTATTAGGATGAGAATGTGGTTATTATACATATATGGGATGTGTTTATTATGTGTTGTTTAATTGCGTTATTTTGGCTCGTGGGGAGAGAAGATAGTTGTGGGTAGAGATGAGATTGAGGGGGAAACAACTTGTCAAGCTTGAATCCAAAGAAACCAAGAGCATGATGATAAGACTTCGCACACTAGACTTAGTATCTCACTCTTCAGGACGCAAATGGGTTTCCTTTTGGAAAGAAATAGCTTTTAAGTGAAAATGTGGTTTGATTGAGGAAAATATAAATAAGAATTGAAATTTTGCAAAACGCTACCTAGAATTGGGCTTTAGTTTATTGTTGCATTACATCTTTGGTTATGTGAATTGGCTTGAGTAAAATGGTATGGTTGTTTTTTTACATCTTTCAATATTATGTGAAAAAATATGGTTTTGGTTTTCACGAAAACGTTAAGAAAGCCATTTGAAAACGCTACCGAGAATAATGGCTTTGGTTTATTGTTTCATTACATATTGAACCTTATGTGAAATGAAAAGCGGTATTGGTTTTCATGTAAACGTAAATTAAGAATTGCAATTGGACATGCTACTACTAACAATTGTGGCTTTGTTAATTGTTGCATTACATTTTGAATCTTATGGTAACTATGCTTGCTCCAAGTCTATCTCTAACCTGTTTCCGTCTACAACTTGGCAGGCACATCTTTCTGACCCAAAAAATGAGTGACCAAGGTCCACTTCCGATGCCTCTTGGCGTAAGTGACAACATTCATCATACATACTATTTAAGACGTGACTACAATTTACAGACAGAATTTGTGTATATGTACGTGTGCAGGGAAATTTCAGCATACCTAAACCTGTCTCTGACTTCTTTGAGGGTGTAGAGAAGCTTATTCCTGGTCACATCTTGGGAATGATCATATCATCGAAACCAGATAACAGTCGTGTCACGGTTGTCAGCTGCAAAGAAACTTCATACGCTAGGTGGAGAAATCACACGGTAATATTCTTTTCGTAATGTTCTAGGAATAATCTATAGTTTTTGTATAAAGATATATATAACTCTCGTGTTTTGGTTATAGGTTATGCCAGGCTTTCTGAAGGATACAAACTGGAAAGAGTACATGGGTCGTGTTAGAGATCAAGGAGGCCATGGTAGATTCACTTTACTTATTAGACCAAATCATATGATTTGTTATGTTTTTTTTTTCTTATCACTTTCAACTTTCTTTTGCAGACACTTGTTGGGCTGTTGTAACTGCAGAGTTGATCAGTGCCATAAGATTCATTCTGAAGTATGATGCAAAGTACACTGAGTACTCTGCCCAGTACTTAGTGGATTATGCTAACCCAGCAAAGGCATTAGCGAACTATCCAAAAGAAAAGCATTACTGCTACACTTACTTGTCTGTAGCTAAAGGGTTAGATTTTGTACTGGATGGAGGTATACCAACAGAAGCACACTGGGAATATAAGGGTTGTAGGAAACAGCCAGCTTACCGTACACCAAAGGATCATCCTCATGTTCACATTGCTTCTGTTCAGCGATTAACTTCTGTAGAAGAGATGTTCCACAACTTGCAATTTCATCCAATTGGGGCATCTTTGGCTCTATTCTTACCAGATTATTCCACTATCAAAAAGGTAATGACAAAAAATATATATATTTCATTATAAAATTAGCAACAATTGATTATGGTAGAGAAGTTAATGAATAACTTATTAATCATGTGTTGTGTGCTTTTTATTTGCAAGGGAATTTACCGAGGGCCTACATCCAAAGCATCTGTGTATATAGGTGCTCATGCAGTCTCCATATATGGCATTAAAGTGGTAAACGGAGAGACCATTGCGCTCGTGAAGTCTACTCACGGCACAGAATTAGGGAATGACGGTTACTTCAGAGTATCTCTAGATACCATGCTAGTTGAGGTGCCATGCAAGGAAAAATGCTAATCGCGATTTTGCAAAACCATGCCGTTTGCTCTCTCGTTTTTGTTTCCCAAAACTTCCACCTCGAGAAGTTTGAGTCCAACAGGTATATTTTTTTTTTTTTGATAATGTTTTAGTACAAGAAATATTTCTATTGTTAAGTGTAATATTTTACATTGTCGATTGCAGGAAGTGGATTCCCTCTCACATTTTGCGGCTTCACCAAACACTCGAGATTGATACTTTTGGCTGTGAACTGTTTCCAGTTGAAGAACTTTTCATTTCTTGAGTCTAAAACTTGTTCTGCTCTTGTCTTCTTGTTTTTGTTTTGGAGTTTAATTAGTATGCGTTGCTTTGTTAGAAACTTACTTCTAAACCTTAGGAAAAAACTTATGTTCAATGGCGATGCTTCCTCTGTTTCTCACTTGATTCGTCAAGCCAAAGGCAAAAATAGGCATTCTTTGTTGCATCTTCCATAAATCTTTCAAGCCCTGAGCCACCACAACCGTAGCTCCCTGTATTTTTTCCTTGCCATATTTTGGTCTAATCATGGTGATTGGTGATTTTTCTTTTCATAAAGAGGACCTCACAATTATTCCATCGCTCCAATCACCAAAAACCATCATAAATCAAGAAACAATCATCCCTCCATAGTTAAAAACAAAGCATAGTATTTTGCTAATTTTGATATATGTTTCAGATCATAAGCATTATAAATAAACATTAGGAACCACCGGAAAGCTCCAAACTGTAGATAAATACACACCCACCAAGACTATGTCCACTACGATATAGTGCAACACTTGATAAAATTAAAAAGATAATAGAAACATCAGATCTTATTAGCCTCAGAAAAAATTTGCATTCAACTGGATTTGTAGGCTAAGCAGTCGACTTCCAAGCAAATGTCCGGGAACCCATCCATGGTTTTCCTTACAACCGCTCGGTACTCCACGGGAGCACCACTCGGATCGCCATTGCCTTTGAAGATAATATAGAAGATGGCATTGTTGGCCTTGAGCTTCATGCATGGCTGCGACTCTTCCTTGGTTTGTATAATTACCTTCTTGATTTCCAATGGTAGAAATGGCCTCAGTTCGCTCTACAAAACACACAAACTCAAAGTTATGGAAATCTCCACCCCATCAGTGATTTGCATGAGAAGCCACTCGATTAAAAAAGAATTTACCTCATGTGCCATCCACTATAGTGGAAAGCAAACTCAGCATACATATGAAGCCACTCATTTCCTTGCAAGTCTGATTCTTGCAACTGTTAAGCCACAAAAAAATGGTGAATGAATCAGATACCTCATAAATCAAGCCGAATCAACCATATGAAGTAAAGCTAGCATATACCTCATAAAACTGCCCTTAGTGCTAATCGCAGCCATCTCATCCTTGGTGAACCACTGGGCATTTTACCTTTGTAAGAATCATCTACTGCATCGTCGTTCCATATTCTCTCAGGCCCATCATATGTAGGAGGTCGAGGGCCACTAGGAACTAATAACCAGATATTCCAAATAATATAATTGAAAACTGGAGAAAGATAATATCAGAATCTTTGACTAATGACTAGTCTAGTTATTAACCTTTTAGTCTGGAAATTTCGGTCTGTGCCAGAAAGGATGCCTGTTCCGGAAGGAAATCTTTTGAAAACACACGTCTGAAAATTGCAGAGAGAGTTGGTGGATGTTCAATGGCCTCCAACGTTATGTAGTAGCAGAGGCACCGAGTGAACCTCAGCTTATCGTTGTATTTGTTTATAGCAGCCAATTTCAGGCTGGTTCCCTACAAGACCAAACAGCCGAATGAATGAAACATCAAAGGAAGCAATCAACAACAACATCCATGTCACGAATAGAAAGCCAGACATTAATTACCTTCTCAAGATTGTAACAGTGAAGGCCAAGTCTACTAAACAAGCCAACGTCATATGGGTAATCATACTTGTCTTCCACTATGTGAGGGACTAGTCCACCACCATACGGGAGATAGAAGTAATCAACATCAAAACCCTGCCCACATTCCAAAATCAATACTTTACGATAATCATAGCTAAGGCATGCTTTCATTCGATCAAATCCAATCACTTTAACATCAATTCGATCGAAGTCAAAAAAATTTTAGCATAAATTTGATCAAAGCCAAACACTTTTAACATAAATTCTATTAAAGCCAATCAATTTAACATTAAAAAGGAATGCTAGAGAGAGCTTACGTCGGACTCTACGAATTGACGGTTGTACTCCTTCTCGATCACAGGGTCATCCTCTTCGTCATCCCATGGATTGTAATCAACCTTCGGGAAACTCTGTATCGGAGCAGCAGCAGCGCCTGAGCTTCGTGAAGATTCCAATTTTCGTTTACGCTGCTGCGGCTGTTCATCTCCGATGCTTGGAAGCAAGATCGCAATCTCAGTCATCGTCTCCGATTTCCTCTAAACCCTAATTGCAATTCTCTTCTGCTCCTCCGAGCTAGAGCTTAGAAAAGGTAATTTCAGATTTACGTTTACACCCCTCTATTTTACAACTTTCATAGAAGACCACCTCTCCTTTTATTAGTTGACAAAAGTTTTATTTTTGGAAATATATATTTTTATCCTTAAATTCCTTTTTCAACTCTCTCTCTTATCAATGTTATCATACTTTTTCTTAAAACAATGTTATCATACATGATACAACTTACTTCATGTTTTCTTTTACATCATTAAAAAGATGAGAACATTGTTTTGATTTACAATCCATATATTATTAGATAGCATCATGAAGGATAACTAATAAAAGACATTTTCAATAAATAATACTGTAAATTTTGACTAGTGTTCCAAATATTGTTGCTTTATTTGACAGATTGATTTTTAGATTTCTGTTAATTCATCTAATCTATTAAAACTGAAGTACAAATAGTATTTAACCCTAAGTTTTTCACAAAAATTACCATTCAATGCCATTAAACTTATACACTGTCGTTTTATTACTACCAATCCTGCGTAATAAATTTTACAAAACGTCGTGCACCTAGAATCACATGGTTTGTTTATCTTAATATGCCTTGGTTTAATTATTTCTGCAGAAATCAAAACAAACTTTGTTGGGCTTCATTATTCCAGGCAACCCATTCGTTATCTTTCTCTGGATCTCAATTAAGTTGCCACTTTGTTGGGCCTTGGTTTAATTATCAACTATGAGCCAATCACTTTTCTTTTCATCGTCCAGAAGTCTTTAAAAGCACATTTGTGCTCCATTGTAACTCTTGCCACTTTAATATTTAGTGCACAAAAGCTTAGGTAAAAAAGAAAAAGAAACAAGACCAATTGTTAGGTAGGTATATTCGTAGATTTCTCCCCGGAATAATATGTTACAATAAATCAATTATGGGCTAAATATAATATTTACTATTATCTTGGCCCATTTATGATCAAATCCATCTTTTTAGGTATATGTTAATGTAGATTAGTGTCTCAAGAAAATGTTAATGTAGATTTAATCAATTTAAATCCCAATACTGCTTTAATTATAAAATATTAAAGATTAAATAAAATAAAATTTCAAAAGTAAAGATTATATATAATTTAGTGTATATTTAGTTCATTTTAAATTACTTTTAAATTCATATTCTAAGTTTTATTTGATTTTAAAACTAAAGATAAATGTTTCCATATAAATTATGTGATTTTATTTGATATCAGTCCAACTAATATTCAAATCCAATAAAAATATATAGACTAACAGACTTATGTAATTCATGACAAGAAACAAATGAATGTATTATAAACAAAGATTATATAAACTACTATATGTTTTTCTCAACTTTTTAAAATATATTTTACTAAAAATATAAAAATATTGAATTAAAAGGAAAGACGAAAACCGGCGCGGGGGCGCGGGTCAAAAACATCCTTTAGATATTTACATTTGACTGTTTATATATATATTTTAATTATTTAAACCAACTTATAAGTACCATGTATAGTCTGAATATTTTTACATACATTAAGTTTAAAAAATAATATATATCAGTATATAAATCTATTTCGAATACATTCAGATATCTGAAATACTTCGGTTTGGATCGGATTCAGTTTCAGTTCTCTAAATACCTAAATTTTGATATTTAATCATTTTCGGTTCGGATTTTATAGTTCTTTTTGGATTGGATCAACTTTTTAGATTCGGAATTTTTATCCAGCTCTAATATTGAAATGAAAAAACATATATTATAAAAATATACACCCGCACGGGTGTGCGGGTCAAAAATCTAGTTTCGTGTTAAAACTAAAATCTAAAATTAAATGTAAAAATATAATTGGGAAGTTAATAAAAACTTTAAATAACTAAAAATAAAAACTAAAAAATGTACATAATAATTTAATTATTCTTAATGAATGACTTAACACATCATTATTTCAAATATATTATCACTATCTAAATTAGTAAAGTTAAATTTTGATTTCTCATGATACATGTCATTAATATAAATTATCTAAAATTTGACACCTAATTGTTATTTTTTAAAAATTAGTAATTAGTTCATATTTGTCATCCTTTTGGTAAACACTTAAAGTTCTAACAAATAAAAAATTAATGAAAGTTCACAACTAAATATTAGTTCATATTTGTCATCCTTTCGGTAAACACTTAAAGTTCTAACAAATAAAAAATTAATGAAAGTTCACAACTAAATATTAATACATAACTAAAGCACATATATATATATATAATAGTTAAAACAAAAATATAATAGAAACAAAATAAAATAAAATTTCAGTTAAAATTCATAGTATAATCCAAAATACATAATATAACAAAAAAAACATAAATTTCAAGAATATACAAAAAATTATAAGAATAAAATAGGCTATGTATTTACAGTATTTATTATTCATGTCTATTAAAGCAAAATCAACAAAACAAAAAGACATAAATCTAACAGATTTCTCCTCTTTTAATCACTAAATTCAAGTTAGCTTAAATTAACAAGATACTGATGTAAAACTAAAATCAAGAATAAATAGATAAACAAAACATTTTCTTCAGAAATCATTAAAAACCAAAATACAACAGTATATAAAAATAAAACAATAAAATATAAAAATATAAATATAAATGTATTTTTAATAATATAAACCATATATCTTAGATTATTTTATCTAAGTAAATTTAGGTATATTAAATGTTATGTCAGTAATTCCAAAAAATCATTGAACATAGTTAAAAATTGATAGGAAAATAAAGATATAAAGTTGCACAACCGAAAAGAAAACACAATATAAATAATTTGATAAGTAACACATAAAAGTAGAAATAAAGCAAGATAACATACAATAAAATAAACAAATAAAAAATCTAATCCGATAAAAAGAAAAAGAAGAATCGTATTACAAAAAATCAGTTAACTACAACAATCAAATTGAATAAAGAAGAACAATCATTAAAATAAACCATTTACACATAATATCATATCTGTGTTACAAAAAAAACACATAATATCTTACCAAACTTTAATGGTGAAAATCTCATTAGTCCAACGATTTGACTAAAAATTCATTAATGTTTCTATGCCAAAAGTTATGTGGTTCTAAATCTCAGAAAACGCATATTATACAGATTATGGAAAAAATAGTTACAAAAAGTTTTCAATGATGTAGGATGTATCATCGAACATGAATCTCATAGAACGGTTTGAAATAACGCAGTAAAACATGTATTCTCATATGATGGTAGAATTGTAATAGCGTAATAGTACCATAATTAATCAGACGTTAAAAAAACAACATATTTAATTAAGATTAACTTTGTGCACGAAATGAAATGCCGACCAATCCCTAATTATAAGTACAACTCAAATTATTATACTTGATTTATTATAAATTAAATTTTAGTAGTTTAAAAACAAAGTTTACAAATATTATAAAACTAAAACTAAGTTTGCTGGAAATACAGAGCGGATACATAATTTATTAACAAGAGTGAATTTAATCAGAAATTTGAAATGTTTTACATCAAAATTATAAATTCAATATTATTCAAAAATGAATTTTAGAACTTTTAAAAATTCAGTGTTGTTGAACTTATTATTTGACTAACAATTTTTGAATTTACTAAACATATTTAAAATTATGCATTTTAGAAAAAAATTGCCATTTGATTGGTCTCTCTGAATTTGACACACAATAGTATCACTACTACTAATTATTCAGTTTTGATAAAACTAAAAGATAACACATCAAATTTTATTAGCCTCAGAAGAAAATTTTCTTTCAACTGGACTTGTAGGCCAAGCAGTCGACTTCTAAGCAAATATGTCCAGGACTCCCATCCATGGTCTTTCTTACAACCGCTTGGTACTCCACGGGAGCACCACTGGGATCACCATTGCCTTTGAAGACAATGTAGAATATCGCATTGTTGGCCTTGAGCTTCATGCATGGCTGCGACTCTTCCTTAGTTTGTATTATTACCTTCTTGATTTCCAATGGTAGAAATGGCCTCAGGTTACTCTACAATACACAAAAACTAAAAGTTATGGCAAGAAAACTCCCACCCCATCAGTGATTTGCATGAGAAGCCACTCGATTAAAGAAGAACCTACCTCATGTGCCATCCACGTAGAGTAGAAAGCAAACTCAGCATACATATGAAGCCACTCATTTCCTTGCAAGTCTGATTCTTGCAACTGTGAAGCCATGAGTAAATCAGATATCTCATAAATCAAACACAATCAACCAGATGAAGTAAACTGTAACGACCCTGATCCATGGCAGTGGCCCTTTTGTTTTTTTAATTAAAACCCAAAATCTTTTCTATTCTTTTTGTCCCACATTGGAAGTTTGAGCATCCTACCTCTCTTTCCTTCTCCTATATAAGAGACTCTTTCTCTTCTCCTTTTTCCCATCAAGTCAAAGTATTTATTTGCGCGTGACAAGTGGTTGTTAAATTACCTAACGACCAGTCACTAGTCAATTTTTCCGGTGAGGTTTCCGGCGAGCTTCCGGTGAGGTTTCCGGCGAGCTTCCGGCGGATTTCTGGGCGAGCTTTCGGTGGGTTTTTCTATTGACCTCAGTTGATCATTTTCGTTGTTCGTTCCAGCCTATTGCTAAGGTGAGGGCTATTCCGTTAAATCCTGAGCTAGTTTAGTACTATTATTATTGAAAGTCTAGTTTCGAAACATGATCCGTCTTTGTGAATCGAGTATGTTTGAAAGTCTTGGTTGCTTATTATTATTTTGATTGTTAAACTGGAAATAGGATAATAGAGGATTCAACGATTGTGTGAAATGATTGATGTTAAAGATTATTATATATATGTATATGTGTAGTTATATAGTAAGGACTATGTGGTGAGTGCGGGGCCCAGAGTGATTTGGGCTAGCGACGCATATGAGTACGGGGGCCCAGAGAAATCTGAGCTAGCGACGTATAGAGTGCGGGGGCACAGAGACATCTGAGCTAGCGACGCATAGTGGATGAGTACGGGGGCCCAGAGACGTCTGAGCTAGCGACGTATATTGTGTGGTGCAGGGTGCAGAGACGTTTGCATATCGACGCATATTGGTGGAGTGCGGGGGTCCAGAGATGTCTGGACTATCGACGCATATTATGATATCGTATATCCGTATGAGGAGAACGCAGGGTGTGTGGACTAGCTATGTACCATCAGCGTATTGTTTGTTTTGTGTGATGTGCTAGGCATCTTGTCTGTTCATGCTAGAGCTATTCCTAAATAGTCGTAGTGCTATGTACTGAGTCTGTGGTTTGCGGGTTAGCATCCCATACCTCACTGAGTGACTCCCCTGTTGCTCATCCCTCTTTCTTTTCTCTTTCAGGTGAGCCTGGCATACAGGAGTGATTGATATCGGATTGGTGCTTTTGGGCGTTTTCTTTATTTCTATTCCAGATTTCCGGTTTTGTGCTTTACCGAGATTTTGAGATTTATTATACTATTTGGATTTAATATTATTTATTGGATTTACGGAGATTTGACATTATTTATGTGGAGTAATAAATAGAGATTTCAGGATATTTCTTTATTTATTATTATTTATTATTATATATTTTGGAAAATCGGGGTATTACAATTTGGTATCAGAGCGGGGTTCCGTCCCGGCTCTGACCCGGGACGGCGATTTATGGGACTCGGATTTCAGTGATTTTTCAATGTTTTGGGAGTGGGGGTTTTTGGAAAAAAAAAATGCACCCTTCTCTCGAGCATCATTTGGTTAGTCGTTAGAGATTCTGGTTTTCTTTTCTTCTGCAGGTGAAGACCAAGTTTCTTTTGTTTTCATTGTCTATTACTTTGTATCTTTCTTTTCTTTGAAGCTGTGGACGTTCTTTCTTCATCTCTTTGGAATTCGGGACGAATTCCGATTAAGCGGGGGAGAATTGTAACGACCCTGATCCATGGCAGTGGCCCTTTTGTTTTTTTTTAATTAAAACCCAAAATCCTTTCTATTCTTTTTGTCCCACATTGGAAGTTTGAGCATCCTACCTCTCTTTCTTTCTCCTATATAAGAGACTCCTTCTCTTCTCCTTTTTCCCATCAAGTCAAAGTATTTATTTGCGCGTGACAAGTGGTTGTTAAATTACTCAACGACCAGTCACTAGTCAATTTTTCCGGTGAGGTTTCCGGCGAGCTTCCGGTGAGGTTTCCGGCGAGCTTCCGGCGGATTTCTGGGCGAGCTTTCGGTGGGTTTTTCTATTGACCTCAGTTGATCATTTCCGTTGTTCGTTCCAGCCTATTGCTAAGGTGAGGGCTATTCCGTTAAATCCTGAGCTAGTTTAGTACTATTATTATTGAAAGTCTAGTTTCGAAACATGATCCGTCTTTGTGAATCGAGTATGTTTGAAAGTCTTGGTTGCTTATTATTATTTTGATTGTTAAACTGGAAATAGGATAATAGAGGATTCAACGATTGTGTGAAATGATTGATGTTAAAGATTATTATATATATGTATATGTGTAGTTATATAGTAAGGACTATGTGGTGAGTGCGGGGGCCCAGAGTGATTTGGGCTAGCGACGCATATGAGTACGGGGGCCCAGAGAAATCTGAGCTAGCGACGTATAGAGTGCGGGGGCACAGAGACATCTGAGCTAGCGACGCATAGTGGATGAGTACGGGGCCCAGAGACGTCTGAGCTAGCGACGTATATTGTGTGGTGCAGGGTGCAGAGACGTTTGCATATCGACGCATATTGGTGGAGTGCGGGGGTCCAGAGATGTCTGGACTATCGACGCATATTATGATATCGTATATCCGTATGAGGAGAAAGCAGGGTGTGTGGACTAGCTATGTACCATCAGCGTATTGTTTGTTTTGTGTGATGTGCTAGGCATCTTGTCTGTTCATGCTAGAGCTATTCCTAAATAGTCGTAGTGATATGTACTGAGTCTGTGGTTTGCGGGTTAGCATCCCATACCTCACTGAGTGACTCCCCTGTTGCTCATCCCTCTTTCTTTTCTCTTTCAGGTGAGCCTGGCATACAGGAGTGATTGATATCGGATTGGTGCTTTTGGGCGTTTTCTTTATTTCTATTCCAGATTTCCGGTTTTGTGCTTTACCGAGATTTTGAGATTTATTATACTATTTGGATTTAATATTATTTATTGGATTTATGGAGATTTGACATTATTTATGTGGAGTAATAAATGGAGATTTCAGGATTATTTCTTTATTTATTATTATTTATTATTATTATATATTTTGGAAAATCGGGGTATTACATAAACATACCTCATAAAACTGCCCCTTATCGCTGATTGCAGCCATCTCATCATTGGTCAACCACTTGGGCATTTTACCTTTGTAAAAATCGTCTACTCCTTCCTCCTTCCATCTTCTCCCCGGCCCAGAAAACGTAGTTCAAGGGCCACTAGGAACTAATTAACCAGATATTCCAACAACTTATTGAAAACTGGGGAAGTATAATACTAGACAACATAAAGCATATGACCAGTCTAGTTATTAACCTTTTAGTCTGGAGATTTCGGTCTGTGCGACAAAGGACGCATGTTCCGGAAGGAAATCTTTGAAAACACACGTCTGAAAATCGCAAAGAGAGTTGGTGGATGTGTCAATGGCCTCCGACGTTATGTAGTAATAGAGGCACCGAGTAAACCTCAGCTCATCGTTGTATTTGTTTATAGCAGCCAATCTGAGGCTGGTTCCCTTCTCAAGATTGTAACAGTGAAGTCCAAGTCTACTAAACAAGCCAACGTCGTATGGATAATCATACTTGTCTTCCACTATGTGAGGGATTAGTTCACCTCCATAAGGAATATAGAAGTAATCAACATCGAACCCCTGAAGATAACAAAGCCATTCGATCAATGCCAATCAAATTTAACATTAAAAAAAAAAGAATGCTAGAGAGAGCTGTGTTTACGCTGTATTTGAGCAGCTCCTGAGCTTCGTGAAGATTCCAATTTCCGTTTACGCTGCTGCGGCTTTGGAACCAAGTTCGCAATCTCACTCATCGTCTCCGATTTCGTCTAAACTCTGATCGATTCGAGCTTTAAAACAGGAAGGCTTTTATACGCGATTAATTGACTTACTTATATTGTGTGTTTACACCCCTATGTTTTCCAACTTTCGCAGAAGACCCCCCAGCTTCTTTTATTTAGTTTTGGAAATAAACATTTTTATCAATTAAATTCTTCTTTCAACTCTAACTCAATACTATATCAGACAACTTACTTCATGTGCTTTTGTAAGTAACTGTACACCTTGAAAGCATATCCTACTATCAAAATATGTAAGCAAGTATTTAGCTCATATTGTCAGAAAAAAATTGAACATCTATTTTAGTAATTAAACTATCAAATCATTAAGCCCATATTTAGCTCAATAGCCGTAACGTCCAAACCAAAATCAAATCAATTAGGATGAAAATATTACTGTAGTAGATCATTATCGTAACGTGAGGTTTTGGGCTGCTTGGCCTAATGATGTTTCCCCACGGTTTTAAATAGAATCACAATTGTGATTTTGATTTTCTCTTCTTTTTTTCTGTTAAGATCGTAATAAATTAATAACTATGTAACCATTTGTGATTATGTGACTATTTTATGTTTTTTCCTTTCAACAAACTATTTTTTTGGTCATCATCGTCAAGTTATATTTTGTGATTATGTTTCAGATGAAAATTACTCAAGCAAAAAGAATATACGGCGTTACTGAAATAGAGGAAAAAGAGATTAAAAACGTAATTACCCCCACAATTCTGTCTTTCCATCCTTTCCTTTTCCCTCACCTATTTTTACTCTAATACACATACTAATCACATTACGTCCAAAAATCTTTCTCCGGTTCTAGGCACACAATAGTTGAACATATATCTTTTTTCAAAAAAAAAAAGCTGAACATATATAAATGTCCACGATCGTTACGTGTGCATTAGAATATTCATGTATTACATCAATAAAAGGAACCTAAGGAGAGATATGAGACTCATCACGATAATTAAGCGTAAAAGAAAGGGTGAGAGAGATAAGCTATGGGATACTTTTTGATTGGTCTTCTTGTCGTTGTTTTGTTGATTGTAAATGTTATTGAAGAAGCAAATGGTGAAATCCCTCCAACAGTTTTGAGCAAGATAGAGTGGATGAACAAGAGAGGTCCTTATTTGGGGATTGTAGCTCCAAATAACTTTGAGCTTAATCCTCTTCTCGCTTCTCAAGCTTATGTTCCATATCCCTCTTTGCCTTTCATAGATTTTGCAGGTAATCTTTTTTTATAGGAACAATGTTTCTCAAATCTAACTATATATAGCTTCATTATTTTTGAACTATTTATTATTATGCTTGCTTGTACGCAGTCTTGTATGTACGTAGCTAATAAGTGTTTTTGTTTCCTTGCGTCAAAACTTCAAAATGGATATCTCTCAACAAAAAAAAGAAAACTTCAAAATACGATATCATTAGGGGTCTATTAACTACTAAGAGGATTTTTCATGTGTATGTCTATAATATACATACACATGTAGATACTGATCGGGTTTATATAGGTAGAAGATTTCGATTTGGAAACATATCAAACCAACGGGTGGTGATCGTGATGACGGGATTAGGAATGGTTCGGTCGCTGATCAAATACAACTCTTTTCCCCCTATATATATCAAAGAATTTTTTTTATATCATATCAAAGAATTTTAATCTTTTAATATATGATTCCACTAAATTATATATATACATATATGAACAGGTTAATGCAGGAGTAACAACACAATTACTAGTGAGCCTGTTTAGGCTGAAAGGAGTGTTGCATTATGGAATCGCTGGAAACGCAGATGTTAACCTTGAGATTGGTGACGTCACTATTCCTAAATATTGGGCACACGATCTGGTCTTTGGAATTGGCAGGTAGGGTTGTATGAAAAAAACAGTTATTTTGATATATTGGACCTCATATATCATATGCACATGCTTTCTAGAATCCATATTGGACCTCATATATCATATTTTGATGTTAACCTTTTCGAACTTTATAGACCTTGTATATATGTTTAATGTTTTTTTATAGAAAGTAGGTATATATGTATTTTTGTGCCAAGTGTAGGTATATATGTTGACATTCCCATGTGGAAAATTCCCTTGCATATATTTTCTTGGTATCTAATATACTTAATGCATTTGAAAATTTGATTACAGAGGTATGGAGCTGGGATTGACGATGAACTAGCTTTGGAATCCCCTGGAGACTATACTCGTGATATTGGTTATCTCCAGTTTTCGAAGTACAGTAACGGAAGCGACAACGTTCTCAACCGAGTTTGGTACCAACCGGAAGAAATCTTTCCGGTCACCGGAACCCCGGAAGTCCGGGAACACGTCTTCTGGGTTCCTGTTGATAAGTCTTACTTGAATCTTGCACGCCAACTCGAGGTTTGTTTTGCTGATAATACTTGTAATTTATTTTGAATCCAAGTTGCATTAGTATTTTCTTTTGGTAAAACATTTATTATACTGTTCAGAAAATATATAGAACACGTTTTGTTAAGGTTAGGTGTAACCTAGATAAGAGTCGGCTTTGTGATTTTTAAAAGTGTAGACAATCTAGTAAGAATTTTTAATAAAAAGATTTTTTTTTACAAATTTGAAACTTTTTTTGAAAAGAAAGAAGAAAGTTTTGTTAAATTTTTGTTAAATTTGAGGTTACACCTAACCTTACTAGATTTGAAACTTAAACAACTTTTTTGTTAAATTTTGAGGTTTGTAGACCAATGTTTCATTTACTTGTGTCTGTGACCAGTTCTCCATATATTAAGACATAATTGACTAAAAAGTAATTTCAAAATTTAATGGAAACTATACAATCATTCACAAATCGAACTATATAATTCAGAAAATAAAGATATCATATATAGGTCATAGGTGTCGTCCATCAAACGTAAGTATTCCACGAGTATAGAATAAGTAAAATCGAAAATGTACGTTTAGTGCTAAATATAGTATTCATTGGATTTGTTTATATTCATTTCTTTTCCTGGTCAAAGATTTGTTAGATTTATATCAATATATAAAAATCCGTAAGTACAATTATTACATTGTTTTGTTATATAAAAATTATTGTCTTCTGTACGTGGATTGATATGAATATTCAAACAAAACAAAAACAGGATACGAAACTAGCACAGTGCGTAAACACCACGTGCCTCCCTCGACCACCGAAGGTAACCATTGTTGACCGTGGAGTGAGTGCAAGTGTCTTCGTCGACAACGCCGCTTACCGGACTTTCCTCCGCTCTAAATTCAATGCCACCGCGGTAGAAATGGAAAGCGCCGCCGTTGCTCTAATCTGCCACCAGCAAAGCATCCCTTTCGTCGTCATCCGTGCCCTATCCGATCTGGCCGGCGGCGGTTCCGACGTCTCCAATGAGGCTGACATTTTCGGCAGTCTCGCCGCGCAAAACTCCGTGGATGTTCTCGTGAAGTTCGTTAGTTTGTTACCTCCATACGGAAGCGAGATTCCGTCAGAATAATAAGAAAAATGTGTATTTTGATAAAGAGCATGCATGTAACGTAAAACATAAGATGTATCAGTGTCTGTCTTTTTTATTTCAGTAATAAGAGCTCTGCTTTGTTTATTGGTTCAAAATTAGAAGCTTTGTTTTATCTATATCGGGGTTTCTAGAAAAAACTACAAACAAAATAGAAGAATTTATTAGAAGAAAATAATAGGAATTGCAATCTTTCAATTACAACGGAGAGAACGATACATAATTATTTTGTTATAATAAAAGAAAATAACCAAATTCAAAAAAAAAATCTCCACCCGATCCCAAATACACGTAAAAAATATTTTTGAACAAAGAACCTCTCTCTCTCTCTCTCTCTCTCCTCTCTCTCTCTCTCTCTCTCTCTCTCTCTCTCTCTCTCTCTCTCTCTCTCTCTCTCTCTCTCTCTCTCTCTCTCTCTCTCTCCTCTCTCTCTCTCTCTCTCTCTCCTCTCTCTCTCTCTCTCTCTCCTCTCTCTCTCTCTCTCTCTCTCTCTCTCTCTCTCTCTCTCTCTCTCTCTCTCTCTCATTTTCCATATCTTCGGAATGTAATTTAAGTGGTAGCCAATTAGTCTTTTTTTTGGTAACACAACTGGTAGGTGGTAGCCAAGTCTATAAATGTATTAACGAAAGGAATTTTAAAAACTGAAATGCGCGTGAATAGAATAATGAAAATTACGGAATAAAATTATGGAATTTCATTCCACTTTATCTACAAACATTTTTAGTCATTTACGACATTATCACTTTTTATCTATTCCAAAAGGAATCATTGGAATGATATTTGAACTTTCATTCCATTTAAATGATTAGAAAAATTGGAATCAATAAGTGTAAGTCATTCCATACAGTGCTAGTCTAGAAATTGGTAATCCAGTTGCACACTTTTTCTTCTTATGGTTTCTTGATTTTGGAATGCGATTTATGTTCACCTTGGACGTGTGTATTTATAGGAGCAAAACTCATTACCTAATACGGCCACCGTCTAAGCCGTCCAAACGTGATTGTCCATACCACCATATTTGACCAACAAGAACCACATTATTACTCCCCTGTCGACTTTAGTTTCGACTAGAAACAAAACAATTGAAAGAAGAGTGCCAACAGAACTGCCTTTCTCCGCTCCCATTTCAACGCCACCGCGGTGGACATGGAAAGAGCCGCCGTTTCTCTAGTTTGTACCCCAGCAAAACATCCCTTTCATTGTCATCCGTGCCTTGTCCGATCTCCCCGGAGGCGGCTGCGTTTTCGGCAGCCTCCCTGCGGAAAACGCGGTGGATGTTCTCGTGATGTTCATTGGTTTGTTGCCTCCACGCCGCGGAAGCAAGGTCCAGTCAGAATAATAAGTGTTGTGTTGATGTGTATTTTAACTAAGACTGAGCATGTAACGTAAAATAAGATGATGTATCTGCCTTTTCTATTTCATGAATAAGAGCTGTCTTGTCTTCTGTTCATTGGCTAAAAACAGCTATAAACTTCTTTTTTTTGACAGCTATAAACTTTTGCCTTATTTATATGTAGAAAAGGTTATGTACAATCATTAGGTTTTATGTGTTGTAGTTGGTGATGAGAACCACATTGCTCTCTTGTCGAGATTGGGATTTGATCCAATGACTAAAAAATACTCCCTCCATTTCTTAAAGATTATCGTTGTGACATTTTTCACACAAATTAAGAAAGTTGTTGAAATATATATAAATTGTAATTAATTATACCTCTTTGACCAATAGTATTTTAGATAAATAAAATTATTTATAAAATTAATGTAGTTTGCAATTAATTTTTAACTAAAAGTTAGTATAATTTACATTGGAATTGTAAAGTGACACTTTTTGTGTAATAAGAAAATGAGTTCAGAATGACATTTATTATGAAACAGATGGAGTAATAACTAATAGAGGTAGGTGGGTGGAACACGTGAATCTCGCATTTAATGTAGTCAATCATCAATCACTCTCTAACCTTTGTTATGTAGCTCGGGAAAAAGCATTTTTAGGATTAACTAGTGCCATCATTATTGGATGCTAGTGTCACGGGATCTTTAGCAGTTGGGGCATACTAGACACGTACCGCGCTTTCATTTTTGTTTTCAATACAATTATTGTCTTTGAGTAAGTATTACAAGTTGGAAAACCTTCAAAAAAGCTTACGAAACAAATGTAATATGCCAAGACTGTTTCCTAAATTTTAAAAGCGTCTAAAATAAAATCGAAACAGAACATGAATAATTAATTAATGCATGGTACTACATTAATTAGGGTATGTGGTATATTTTCCTCTGCATCGGCCACTACTCTGCAAGCAAAACAACTTTCAACCATACCTAACCATATACATAGCCTCTCCTTTTTATTAGTTTTGTTTATGCAAGAATAAACTAATTCTTAAAGCAAAAAAAAAGAATAAACTAATTCTTTTATATTTTATTAAACACATAAATTTCAAAACTAAGACACATGTGTGTTAGCTATAGTAGCGGATCAAAATGCTATTATTAATTTGATGGGCAAATCTTGTTACTTTCTGAAACCAAAATTTGTTTTTGTTAGAATCATTTTTGATCCTGTTAATAGGCCTTAAGCGTAGGCATTTGCCAAAAAATACTATAAGCATACAAGCAAAGAAAAACTGAAAAGTTGGCAAAAAAACCGAAAATAATATAATATCACAATATGATTAACATCAACAACCAAAGAAGAAGAAAACATATCTATTACTATAAAAGAAGGTTGTTTCCCTCCTGTTGACACGTCGAACGCCATATCACAAATTCGATCGCTGAGCATTCAACACGTGACACATTAAATGAAACACATCATTCATTAATCGTTGGTTTGGGCTTTCATGGCGTAATTTGTCTGATTGGGCTCCGATGTCGTGATATCCGTTCGGCCTGCTAAGATGAAGACGCCTCTGAATCGAATACGAGAAGATCGAAGTCTTCGTGCGGCGGTAAGACGGTGACCTTTGTGCTTCTTCTCACAACCTGAAACGATCTGATTTATGACATCATTTTTAATCCCATTGATTATATCCCCCCACGATCTGTCTTTAAAGCATTCTTTGAATTGAGAGGCTGTGTGGTTTCGATATAAATATATGTAAAGACAAGCTAAAATTTTGAAACGCAGTGGCGAGCTAATGTGTATAGACAAGCTTGCTTTAGATTTCAATTTTGTTTGTCGACTTTGTTTCAATTTGTTTTTTTTATTACCAAAGTTTTAATTCTAAAGCTTTTGTTTTTTTTTGTCAACTTTGGTCACTTTTGAACCGAACTCAAACTGAGGTAAGGAAAGATCGAATCCTTAACGTCAGGGTCCGAAGGCAGAGCTCAGTTGCCACTTGGCTACGAACAACCCCGACATTCTAAAGCTTTTGTTTATCTGATAAAGTTTATTTCAGAATCTTTCGTTTATGGGCGATGAATCGATTTTTGTGTCAATTTGTTGATCTGTTAATTATCAATCTTTTTTAATTTGCAGGGCTAATTATTTTGACTTTTTAGGGTATTGTTCTCGGATAGACAAAGCGCTTGATTTTAAGGAAGCTGGGAGAGTTGTAGTTCAGTTGAAAAGGGAGGATGTGACTTTACTCAATCCTGCCGTTGCTTCAAGTAAGATCACTTCACAGTTTTGTTCTTTCTTGGCATGTCTCCAACTTCTGTAGTTTGTGTTTCTTATTTTGTTACCATAACTGATCAGTTGAACTTAGCTTCTGGTTATGTGTATACCTGACTTAACGTAAGAAGTTAGTCTTCATCCACCCGGAAAACACTAACATGGTTGGGACTTGCTTTCTGTTTTTTAGACTGGTTGTGTTGTTAATATATCTCTTAGTGATCAATTTGTTGCTGTATCCATATTTCCTCTGAATGTTGTCTGCTACTTATCGGTGTCTAATAAACTAATAGGAACATGAGTTGGGAATTCTCTTCTGGTCTCTGATATGAACTTCCAAGGTCTAAAAAGGATTTGTGGCCATTAGTTAATCTCATCATTCTTTTCGTTAAATGTTAAGATTTTTACCAAGCTTTTTAAAGTTGTCTAGATTTGTGGTGACCTCTTATTACGAGAAAGAAAAGCAAAGAAAACAGCATTACAAAAGACAGGAGGAGAAGGAAAAGTTGAGCTGAAAAGCAGAGATGGAGAAGAGGAAGGAGCCCGATGGGTGATGGAGAGAAGTAATTATCCCCATAACTAAAAACTTGATCTGCAAAAGAAGTTGTTAATTTATTTTGTACATGTTGATCTTACGCATTTGGAACGTGTACAAGTTTTAGCATTTACAGTTTGACTTATTGTGTTAAAACAAGATGTTAACATAGTTTGTACATATCGTTCGTTCCTATGCATTTAGAGCTTTAGGTTATGATGTGAGTTGTGGCATTTATCTGATTTCTTACACAACACAATTCTTTTATACTTTTGAAATAACTATTTTGAACAAAGCCAACTTTGCGAAAATATTACGATTATGATCATTGTTAGCCTTCTTAATATCTCAACTTTTTTTTGGTATCAGTAACACCTAAACTTATTATTTTAATTAAAACACTTACTTTAAAAAAAACTATGTTCATTTTAATACCTGAACTATCCTCATTTTAATAATAAGTTTTAAATGAACTTAATAAATCTTTAAAACATAAATAAAATATCTTTAAAAAAAATTATCTTAACTTTTAAGAATAAAAGTAACTAAATTTTGGATAATTTTAATTTTTATAATATTAGTTGCAATTTTAGTTTTAGATTTTGTTTGTTTTCTGTATTTTAAAAATAATTTAATTATTCTATTCAGAGTTAAGTTTTTCTAAATGTTAAAATATTATCAGATATTTAGTTATTTTATTCTTAAACATGAAATAAAATTTGAAATTTAAGATTTTGTTTTGAATTTTAGAGATTTTAAAATTTTGTTTAAGCTTATTAATATTTGATTAAAATTAACATAGTTTGAGAATTAAACTGACCACGTTTTTTAAAAGTAAGTTTATTCAAATGCAGCTTAGA
Organism: Raphanus sativus; assembly: GCF_000801105.2. Classification (NCBI taxonomy): domain Eukaryota; kingdom Viridiplantae; phylum Streptophyta; class Magnoliopsida; order Brassicales; family Brassicaceae; genus Raphanus; species Raphanus sativus. Next base: position 3,285,883 of record NC_079514.1, read on the forward strand.
TTAAGTGACTAATTTTATTTTCAAATATATTTTAAAAACTCAAACAAACATGTATAGTCTTAAATAGTAATGATCACTTTTTAAAAAACAAGTTAAATACTAAATCTAACTGTTACTTTAGTTAAACTAAACTAAATACTAAACAAAAGCAATATAATAGTCTTAAATATTTTTTATAAATAATAAATTTGCAACTTTAAAATAAATAGTTAAATAATGGATAAGTTGTTTTAATAAAAATATAAAAATTTTTAATGTTAGTTAAAATAAGTTAACATTTTAATTAAATTCTATTATTTGTTACCCGCCCGCCTGTCCTAGTTTAACATATATAAGACTATAAGAGCATGTTTATTGCAGGATATTGGAGGTATCTTGAGGGAGGAGAGAAGGAGTGGACCCCACAATATTGTCAAAACCAAAAAAAAAAGTCTCCCGAAGAAGAAACGAAATTGGTTGAGTTTTTTCCTGATCGTGGGCCCCACTTGCACGTGGCGGCCCACGATTGGTTTATCCTATTTTTTTTTTTTTTTAATTTTAAATTGGATAAAAGAAAAGGAAAAATGAAAAAGAAAAAAAAGAAAGAACCTCCCTTTCCGGTTCTGCGATAAACGTGCTCTAAGAGTGTGGTATTAGCTAACTAGATTCTTCTTGAATATGGGCTACTTGTATTAAGAACTGGGCTTATATTGGGCTTAATAATTATAATATATTTTTTTCTCGATAATCATTCGCAGCCGTTAGATCTCAAAAACCCTAACCATCCCGCGCCTCCCACAATTTTCAAATTTGAAATTTTGACCCCAACCATTGCATCTCTCTCTCACTCTTATATTTCCATCTCTCTCTCACTCTTACCATCTCTGTGTTTCCGTCGATTCCCAATTCGATCTCCAACAGTTTTCCTCTCAGAAACTCTCTCTCCCGCCATGGCCACCAAACCCCTGCAAACCAGCAACAACGCCAACGTCTCGCGAGCCGCCACCGCCTCGGCGGGGAAGGGGAATACGATCGAGGAGATGTACCAGAAGAAGTCCCAGCTCGAGCACATCCTCCTCCGCCCCGACACCTACATCGGATCTGTCGAGAAGCACACCCAGAAACAGAAACATCAATATCTTTGGATGACGATGATGATGACGTGGTGGTAGTTGAAGTTGCACCAGCCAAAGGAGTAAGAAAACCAGCTGGCGGCGAGTAAAGTAGCTAAACCACCGACAGCTCCGAGAAAGAGAGCACCAGCAGCGAGCAAGAAGCAGCAGCTAGCAACCGAGGTTGTTGAGGTGTCTCCGGAGAAGAAAGTGAGGAAGATGAGATCTTCATCATTTAACAAGAAGAGTAGTTCAGTGCTGGGGAGGTTGGCTAATACTAACAATGAGGAAGAAGAGAATGAGGAGAGTGCTGAGACTGTGGCGGCTGAAACTTCTTCAGCGAGGCCTAAGAGAGCAAACATGAAGCAAATGAGGTATGTGCTGAGCGATTCAGAGAGTGACTATACGAATGATTCTGAGTTTGATGAAGCTGATGAGTAGAGAGAGACAGAACCAACTCGGTTCGTGCTATCTCAAACATTAAAGTTCCTTTGTCTCTCCTTATGCTCTGTACTCTTAATATTCTGTGTTGGACTTTGTGTTTGACCAAGCCGGAGCTTAATATTCGATTAGTGATTGAAACAATGTTATTTTGAACTTGTTGCAAGATTTTTGCCCACTATTCCCTGTAAGTCTACCACTTATTTTTCTGTCAATTAAAGAAACTCACTAACTACAGCGTTATGTTTAGTTTACAAGATAAGATTAAACCTAAGAAAGGTCTTACTATATTTTTACTCAACTTTTTACATTAGATGTTGTATTATCCGTTTATCAATTTTGTAATAATTCATAACATGTGTAATAACTTCCTCTCATCATGAGTTAAAGTTGATCCTTGAATGAGACATAATGAAGTAGTGAGGTCAAAGTTGATTGTTGTTGGATGAGACATAAATGACTACTAACGAGGCCATGAGTAAAGTCAATCGTGGTAGTCATGGAGATTTTTTTTATTTTTTGGTAATTCAATTAACCAAATGCCAAGATCATGGAGTAGTCATTGAACTAACACTTTGAGTCATGAAATCCACTGCAATCCTAAATGTCTTTTGACATGAATTGCAAATTTCTGCCATTGACCATAAAATTAAATCATAATTGTGACTCTGAGTCAAAGAAAAAGGAATGACCATAGCTTTGAGTTGACTCCATGAAGTAGTACAAATAAGTCAAATAATTAACTTAAGAGGTTGATTTATAAACGGGACTAAAGTTGAGGGATCAAACAAGCAAAACAAAACTAACAGTTTCCAGCAACCAAGCTTCTCTATCGTTCACTCCCCTCCCCCCTAGGGTTTTTGATTTTTCTTCTCGGAAACGGACATCTAGATTTCAGGAACAGGGCCTTGACAATCGGAGAGAAAAATGGGGTCTAATGAAAGAGATGATCAGACGACGACGCAGCAGCATCACCACCCGCCTCATATTAGCAGCCTCGTCGTGCGTCCATCCGGAGGCGACGACGGAGAAGTTGACCGCCACGCCGCCACCGGCGAGGTCTCCCGAGACCGGCCTTCGTTCCCTCGCTCGGATCGTCATAATGCCGACAACGGTTCGTGTCTTTATTACATTCTCCAGAACGATTGGTAGTTGCGATGCGAGAATTGCTAGTTTGCTACTTTAGGTCTTGTAGAAAAAACAATGTTAAGTCTTGATTGGTGATTGTGTCGGATTTTTGTTTTGTGGATTATATGTTGAAAATTGATGAATAGAACGTGGTTTGGGCAAAGTCATGGGTTGCTGTTGGTGTAATAAGAATGTTGCTTGTTTACAGATGCTGTATTGATTGTATAGCTTATTTTAGTATATGCCCTAATGATTTAGTGAAGAGAGTATTCTACTACTTGTTGACTCGATTCTCTCGTACTGTAGTTGATCCTGTTTCCTTCTGCTGACTACTTTTTTTGTTGTTGTCTAGGACATAGAACTCGTGAAAGTTCCACCTCACCGCCCCGTCGTCCATATGAAGATCAGAGGCACGGCTCTCATCTTAATCATTCAGGTGCGCGTGGCCGTGAGTTCAGCGGCAGAAGGGAATCTTCTGGGAGATACAGAGAGTATTCACCACCACCCCATGCTAGAGGTCGTCGTTTTGATGGGCCTGAACCTGCTCACGGCATGAACAGAAACAGTAACCCAAAGGTGCAGCCAAGAGATGGAGATTGGTATTGTCTAGATCCATTGTAAGTTTATCCTTGGCTCAGTTTGCTCTATATGATCTCCTCTGCATAAATTGCTAGATTTCATTTGGCATTTATTGTTTGTTTATGGATACAGATGCAGAAACTTGAACTTTGCGAGACGACAAGTGTGTTTCAAGTGCAAGAGGCATCGCTATGCACGTCCCAATAGTCCCCCACCGTCTCGCCATCTTCTTCCTCTTTCTCCAAGAAGAGACTTTAACGGCTACAGGTCTTCTCCTCCACGTGGCTACCCGCCACCAAGACTTGACCATCATCCCACATGGAGAGACAGAGAACGAGACCGAGACCGTGTGCGTTACTCAGACCTTGAGTACCCTCCTAGCAGAAGAATAGCATCTGACTGGGTCCATCATCAGCCACTTCCAAACCCTCATCACTTTGAGAGGCGACCACCTCTCAGTCCACCTCGTGGTGGAAGATGGAGAGGACATTCAAGAGAGAGGAGCAGATCACCTCCATTGAGAGACGGTCCACTACCACATCCAATGAGAGGAAGTCAACCATTGCATCCAATGAGGAGCAGATCGCCGCCATTCAGAGACGGTCCACCACCGCTCAGAGATTACCGCCGTGACAGTTACTTTGATAGGCGTAGCAGCAGAGACAGGGTGTGAAATACTTTTAATGATGCTGAATTCTGCATGTCTTGGGAGTTCGGTTTAGACAGTTAGAAATTTGCTCTGACACCATAGATTCTTTTGTTCCAATTTTGAATGTCAGCAAAACATTTGTGCTGTTTGTGCATGTCTTAAGATATGCAGTTCTCAACTCAGAATGAATGCCTATTGGATTTGCCAAGCATGAAGGTCTTTCTTATTCTTTGGATTTAGCTAGTTTTAAGATGACTCTTTACATGGTTGGAAGATTAAGGAGCATAAAATTAAGTCTAAGATATGTTCAAATTTATGGGGGAGAACATTGAAAGTAAATTTGAAGAAAAAACTTGTAGAACAAGATATCCTAAAAATATTTGGAATGTGAAAGAAATAGGGAATATGTTTGTTTAGGAGTTATCTATATAAACTAATAAGATTAGAAAGTTGATATCTCGATATAAGGAGACAAGGAGATGCTGAGTGTAGCATAACTTATGGGATTTTAGCGATTGAGAAATTGTGAACTTAAGATTTTGAGTTAATATCCTTAATAGATTAATAAGAGGGTTGTTCTTATTAAGAGTTTGTGTTCTTGAATTTGATATTCAATAAGTTCCATAAATTTTGTATGATAAAACTAGATAGTTGATTTGATATTTTCATTATAAAAGGAAAGATTTGAGAACTATTGATTGTTAATCATGGCAAATTGTACTAGTTATGATCAGAAAGTTAAAAAAACAATAAATTTTCAACAAAAAAATCAGATTTATAAATTTGCTACAATACCACTCATATCCAGATCTGATGTCCCGCCTCTTCCAACCGGAAGATGACTGTTTGTCGTTTGCTCGCCTGGTCGTCGCGAGAAAACATATGCTCCAAAAATTCGTTGATGAGCTTCAAATCCCAATTAACTTTTCTTAGAATTCTTCGATGAGTTTTTTTTTTTTGTTAAAACTTCTCATATATGTATATATTTTTTAGATTCTGATAAACTTTTCAGATATCGATAAAATTTTCCTTAAGACATTTTCGATGAGCTTTTTTCTCTCTTACAAGATAAGACGTGTGTATAGAAGACACGAATGGTCTGTCTATGTGTCAGTTGATTATTCGTGTACACACTTAGAAGGGACAACCGGACGGTGGAGAGACAGAAAAACCTAAAGCCGCAAATCTAACCGTCCAATATAATTTCTAGAAAAATTGAAATTTCAAAAATATGGTATAGAAATAGGAGGAGAGATACCGTGGAAGAACAAAACCCAAAGTACAGTATTTAGCTTTTAGTTCTCTTCTTCGTCATCGAAAGCTCAAAATTCTATCGTTCTCTCTCCCTCTGAGAGCTCATCCCTTTCTCTCTCGGATCAAATTTTCAGATCTGATTTTTCCGAGTGCAAGCTGATTTATGGAATTTCTCGGTTTAAAAAAGGAAACTTGTTTCATATGACTAAATTGTTTAAAGTATGCGAATGTTAGTATATCTTTATAATTGCTTAGAGTTTATCTACACGTAAATGCTATAAAATTTAACATGCATCCACGTATTATTCCTTGCATTATAGGTGTAGCTGCGTCTTGAGATTAATTAGTACAAGTATATTTTTGGATAATTTAGAGATGTCTTAGGCTTTAAACCCAGATTGATCTCCAAACAAATGTTGTCCAGCGGATGGATTTTTTTTTCTGGAATATCAAATGAACCGAATCCTATTTTCGGTGTGACAGTGAAGTGAAGTTTAGTAGGGTACTTTTAAACTTGGGTTGCTTAGCTTTCCAGAATTTGTCTACCTTAAACCACCAACTTGTAATTACATTTTTGAAAATTGGCTTTGATATATATGTAATTACTAATTAAAATCTGGTGTCCTTTTGCGGTTTTTGGATGGCTTATTTAACATATATTTTGCCCATCATTTTGCAGAAAAGGATCATTTTTTTAATAGAAAAAATGAAACCAATTACTATATTGGTATAGTGAGAACCGATGTGTGACAGAAAAGGTAAATCAATTTTGATTTAGTCCAATTAAAAAAATCAAACCAATTACTATACCGGTGCAGTGAGAGCCGGGTCGTTACAATTACGTTTGCAAAAGGTTTTTGGTAAACTAAGCACTGTATATACTTTGTGTAATGTTTCTCCACGGTGAACTTGCATTCTTGGTATCTAAACAAAGGAATATGACATTTGGCTTCCCGCTTCCACTTGGCATTGCCTCAGTTTGCATGAGAGAAGTAAGAAAATCACTATGGTCTTAGTCTCACGAATTAAGTTTTCCCCATATTGATATATCATTATCATGTTGACAACACAAAAGAACTAATAATATCATAACTTATAATAACTAGCGTTACATTTTCAAAAGTAACCTCGTCTCTAACTCACTCAACTTCGTCATTAAGAAGAGAAACGGTGCGTTATTTTCCTACTCTCAGAGCCACCACCGAACCAACTCTTATAGCTTTGATCTCCACATGCAAATCTTCTTGCTTTGATTATTTATGTTTTCATCTTCTGTTGTGTATAGAGACAGAACGGAAGTAGATAATGGATAAAGACGGGAGGGAAGAAAGCAGCAGCGTTAAATCTGCATGGGTGTTGAACCCATGTAGTTATAACGCTGCTGCTTTCTTCTCTCTCATCTTTACCCATCATCAAGCAGCCAATTGCTCCGATCTACCCAGATCATAATCAGACAGGCCAAAGGTAAAGTATTTTGTCCTAAATTATTTCAGAACTTTTCAAAGATTAGTGTTCTGTAATTGCTTAAGTGATGCATGCAGGATATTCGTTGAACTTGGCCACTTGTCTGGAGATTTGCCGGCTCTAGCCAACACTGAATCATCAGTATTTTCTCCTGCCTGACTGAAGTTGATAAAGGTAAATGAGGGTTTTAAATAGAGATAAAACTGCTTTATATTCTTTCGTTTTTTGCTCTTACTGTCGTTGAAAAGACCCAAAAAAATTATTTATGAGAATCCTTTGAAAAAAGGTTTTGACAAGAGATGAAACGAATTTGCTGAAACGATGTTGTCATCTGGTGATTGTCATTTGCAGAGCCTATCATCAAAACTCCTAAAAAGCCAAAGAGGAAGAAACATAGACCAAAAGTTGTTAGAGAAGCCAAACTGAAAACTCCCAAGAAGCTTGCAGTTGAGGGTGAAGAAAGCAAAACGCCTAAGAGGAAATATGTGCAGAAGAAAAAGGAAGTTGATGAGTATCAAGAATACATGCCAGTTGAAGAATCAGCAGATGGAGTATGCCAAGAAGGCTCGTAAGAGAACCTTGGACTTTGATGCCCTCTCTTGAATAAGATAACTATTTTTAAAAAAGAGAAAAAAAAACTGTGTGGCCTTGTATTACACCATAGATTCTCTTTTGTTCCAATTTTGAATGTTAGAAAAACATTTAGAGCTCTTTGTGCAAGAAAAAAAAAGTTCCGGGACGAAATCAAATATACGCTTATTCTTAAAGGACCTCTTTCTTCTCGCTTATTAGAGAAAGAAGAGAGGATCGGACGGTGGGAAGACAGGTTTTATGAATTCAAATCGTCGGATCATCGTATCTAACATAAACCGTACGATCAGACTCCCATGAGAATCTAACCGTCCAATAAAAATTGAAATTTCAAAAGTATATGTTAAAGAGAAGAGGGAGGAGGAGGAGATATGCTGTGGAGGACGAAGACGATGATACTTCGGGTTTTGTTCTTCTTCTGCTCAAAACCCTAACTTTCTTTCTCTCTCTCTCTCTCGGATCAAATTCAAAGTCCCAACCTTTAAACCGATTCGGTTTCTGATTTCTTTCTCGTTTTCGCGCCCTACGGATCTGGGTTTCCTGAGTGTGATTGATTCTCTGAGCTGATCTGTCGCATTTCTATTTTAGGAAAGCAAAATCTTCTGTGTAGTCCTTTGTCGAGAGCGAGATTCCAAAGTTTTGGAAAATGGGTAACGCCGCCGGAATAGGCGAATTCCCGCCAAAAAACGACGGTCGGTCTGGTGAGTCTGCGAGGATGCCAGCGAGGCAACTCCACTTCACTGGTGGTTCAGATCAACAACATTCGCTGTCTAAACCTGCTCCCACTGCGGCTAAACCCCTCGTCGCTCCCTCCGTTCCTTCACCGGTAACTGTAACACCTACGATGACGTCGCGGCTTCATCCGGTGGTACGACAGACGTCTAATCCGCCGTAAGTTGTATCTAATTGAGAAAAGTTTTGAATTTTGTGAAGAAAAATTTGAACTTTTTGGTGTGTATATATATATATATGCAGAAGTTTGATTTGGGGTTTAAATCTTCAGTCTTTTAGACTGATTAGTAGTGAAACTAGTTTGATTGGTTTTGTCCAAGTGTTTTTGAATTTTTAATTTTTTTGGGCAGAAAGCAGGAATCTCCAATATCTAGACCAAGACCTATTGTGGAAGGTAGAGACGGGACTCCTCAAAAGAAGAAGCATTGCAACTGTAAACACTCCCGCTGCTTGAAACTGTAAGCCCGCCCCATTCATCTTTTAGGGGTTAGCATTGATCAAAAGGCGTTACTTTTGAACCTCCATAGACTTACATACTCTGCTATTATTATCTTGTCAGGTACTGTGAATGCTTTGCAACCGGAACATACTGTGACGGTTGTAACTGTGTCAATTGTTTCAACAACGTTGACAAAGAAACCGCGAGACGAGATGCTGTGGAAACTATTCTGGAGCGGAATCCCAATGCCTTCAGGCCCAAAATCGCTAGCAGTCCACGTGGTGCGAGGGATAAAAGGGTAAAAGTGGTTTAAGGAATATCATCAATGGTATTGTGAGAATGCTTAGACTGTTGTTGATTTTGTATTTTTGCAGGAGGAGATGTTAGGGAAACACAACAAAGGATGCAACTGCAAGAAGTCAGGATGCCTTAAGAAGTATTGCGAGTGCTTCCAAGCGAACATTCTCTGTTCCGAGAACTGCAAATGCTTAGACTGCAAAAACTTTGAGGGAAGCGAGGAGAGACTAGCTCTGTTTCACGGTGAACATGCCAACAACATGGCTTACCTCCAGCAAGCGGCTAATGCAGCTATTACTGGCGCTGTTGGTTCCTCTGGCTTTGCTCCTTCCCCAGCTTCTAAGAGAAGGAAAGGAGGTCAAGATATTTCCTTCAACCAAGCCACCAAAGATACATCTTCACCGGCAGCTCCATCGAAGTTTGTATATAGGTGGAGTTTCTGGTGTTTCACAAGTGTATATTGTTTGATCCAAAGAGCTGCATCACACTGACTTATATGTTGTATTGCTTTTGAAGGTCTCTCTTAGCAGATGTAATCCAACCGCAGGATGTGAAAGCCCTTTGCTCTGTGTTGGTTGCTGTGGCCGGAGAAGCAGCAAAGACATTAACAGGTGAAACTTTTGAGTAAAAAAAACTCTGTATTGATGTGGTTTTAGCTCTGTATTGATCTTCCTTTGAATTTTACTTTTAGATAAAAGAAATGCAAACCGGGTTGAAGATCAAACAGAAACTTCTTTAGCTTCTGCTGCACAAGAAAACTCACAAGGTGATGTCGAGATGGCTGAAGCTGATAAGTCTGGACAAGAGGGTTCCAACTCAGATGCCTCCAAAGGAAAGCCTCTATCTCCAGCAACTTTGGCTTTGATGTGTGATGATGAACAAGACACTATATTCATGGTAGCTGCATCTGAACCTAACGGTTCGGTAGATCCCGGTCGCTGCAGAACAAACTCACAGTGGCAGTCGCAGAACTACGCAGAGCAGGAGAGAGCGGTATTAACCAAATTAAGAGATTGCCTCAGTCGTCTTATATCTTATGCAGAACTAAAAGGTACTGTTGTTTCATTTCACACACTACTCATTGAAGCAATTTTCTTTTCTAAGGTTCTAAAATCAGTTGGTTTTTGCAGAATCAAAATGTTTATATTTAGCAAGAAGGCATATACAGTCGCCCCCAACCGCAACCACGACTGTGAAAACTGAGAATGGGGTACAGCAAGTGCCACCAATTGTGAATGGAGCCACTACTCAACCTACAACCGCAGCTGTTGCAGGCGATGACCGCAACAAATACCTCAAGCACTTATCATCCTCACAAACCTCCAGCTTTACCGGAGAAGAAGGACATCTGAAGTACTAGCTGATAGAAACTTAATTACAATAGTTAATTAATATTTTTTTTTATTTGGTCTAGTTTTATATTTTATAATATTTTAGTTTAAACTGTTATTAATTTGTGATGTTTTAATGCACTTTTTTTGCAAAATATCCAATTTTTCTGATTATGACATAATTTTAAGTAATTACAAACACTTTAACATAAAATTCTGTTTTCAAGTGTTTAATAACCCAAAATTTATATTTGAAACAATTATGAGAATATTACAAGTAAGTCAATACAAACACTTTATTAAGAATAAAGACTTATTTATTCTCATTTAATGAGTAACACCTTCAGCCTCTCTTTCTGTATAAACTTTGTTCTTTTTTTTTTTTTTTTTTTGTCACACAACTACTTCATTCATTCATTTGGTTTAGTTTGGTGGTGGCATTAAATCTGCCTCACCCACCTCTTGTACAACCACAGACAAAGTCTGTTTTGCATACATATCTGCTTCTGAGTTCCTCAAACGAGGGATCCAAGTAAAAACAACAGAATCAAAGTCCAAAGACAGCAGGAGAATATCCTCCACAATCCCATAAATTTCCAAATTCTTCTCCCCACCGTTGATAGCTTTAACAAGCTGGATTCAATCCGATGCTAAACTGGGTGAGGCATCTTTTGCTTACTGCTTTTAAGCTCCCTTTTTGTGCATTTACAGCCGAGACCTTGATGATTCCGGATCACTCTGCAGCCAAAAAAAACCAGAGTTTCATACTGAATACACAATGCAGAAGACCATTTAAAAATGAATAAATTGATGATCACTGACTAGTATTGCATTCATAAGGTTATAAACATTTATTTCATAGCTCCAAGTAGGCTATAGCTATACTACATGGGTCATGCTAAACTTAGTCTCAAGATATTGTTTATATCCCTAACTCTTTTGGGGACTGAATCCAAGATCTCAGTGTTTGTAGTAGATAAATCCATGTGATCATCCACCCTAAGTTTTATCCTCATTTTGTTAAAATCTATTTGTCAATAAGGGACTTTACCAAAAGCATTCCTCTCATTGCCCTTTCCTCCAGATACTTGGACGGTTTGAAAAAGCCTCCATAAGTCTCTGATAATCTCTTGAGCCTTTCATATATGTACTTGGGTCCAACCGTGTCTGCCCATAAAATAACTCCCCCTCTGCAACAAGGAAACAAAAAGTGCTCTCAATAAGTAATGATCATCACCAAATCAAAGGATAAAGTCCTCACCGGTAAGAAGGGAAACTCATTCCTAGAACTGACGCAACGTCCAAGTCTGAGGCTCTGATCACAACTCCTTCTTCTAGTACACGACACGCCTCGTTAACCACAGGGAACAAGATCATCTCTACAATCTCTTCATCAGTTACTGATATAGGCTGCAGAACAAAGACAAGGCTGCATTAACTTCAATAATAATACTTATCTTTTGTAAGACCTCTTTATTTCTTACCTTCCCACCAGGCATGACATTGGTAAGCTTCCTTGATTCCTCAACAACTGTAAGCACTGATAAATCAGGTTTTGGTTTGCTTCCCTTTTGGTATATATAGTATCCTCTCCCGTTGATTTTTCCTGAAGCAAGCATATATATGTTAAAAATGCGCAGATGGAGAAGTTTGCAAACGCAATAGCAAACCACATACCATTTCTACCGCTTTTAAGCAGAAGCTCAGTCAATGGAGAGGTGAACATCCGGTCACCAAAGGCCTTATCATATATATCCTTAGTTGCTATTGCAATACCATGTCCAGCCAAATCACCTAGCCTGAGAAGTAAGTTCGCTGAGATAACCATACATCAACACTTAACACACAAAGTGTACGAAGGAGAGAGCTTACTGGAAAGGACCCAAAGGCAAGCCGAAAGAGGTAATAACACTGTCGACTCTGAACAAGTCAACACCGAGATTGACCAACATATGTGCAGCTTGTCCATAGGGGAAGAATGTTCTGTTCACTGCAAAGCCTATGCAGTTTCCAACCACCACTGGAACTTTCTTTATGGCCTTTCCAAGCGCCATGAGATCAAGAACCACTTGTGCGGAAGTGTTCTCTGTGCGAACTATCTCAAGAAGGGTCATAATATGTGCCGGGCTGAAGAAATGTGCGCCAACAATGCGATGTTTTGAGTTAGTCTTTTCACCAATTACGTTGAGGTCGATGGTAGATGTATTGGTCGCCAATATGCAGTGTGGTGGACAGACCTCTTCGATTTCTTTGAATATCTTTTGTTTCAACTGAATGTTTTCAATCACTGCCTGAAAAAAAAATGATACCAGGAGCAACACCTTATAGTCTCAGAGGAAACATTTAGACACCTAGTTAACCAGAGAGAAGGCAGAGAGAGACCTCTATGACCATGTCCACATCTTTGAACTCTGTGTAGTCTAGTACTCCCTTGAGCAAAGAGAAGGCCTTTCCTGCTTTATCTTGTGTTAGTTTTCCCCTAGACACCAAGCTTTCGAGATTTTCTGTTCCGAGAAAAAAAAACACTCACTTCATTGCATTTACTGTAAACAAGAATAAACCATATAATCTGCTATTCCATTGGTAGGTACTAAATAGCAACTGGATAAGATGAGAACCTTCAACTGATTTTATTCCCTTCAAAAGGTACTCTGAGTTTATTTCTTTGAGCACAACTCTAATATTGCTTAGAAGTAGAGAAGTAGCGATGCCAGAACCCATCAGACCTCCACCAATAACTGCAACTTTTCTCATCGGTCTTGGTTTCAATCCAACGTTAGTTACATTAGGCACCTGAAAAATGTTTTAAAAGATGACAATGATAGAAGGTTGAATGTGGAAAACTAGAGAGTACAACTTAATCCTTAGGAAACTACAGTTAAAAAGGTTTTTTTGCTAATCTCCACCTTTGATGTTGCACGCTGTGCAAAGTAAACATGAACAAGAGCCTTTGCAGTGTCTGACAGAATCAACTTCTTGAAAACTTCTCCTTCCTGCATAGTGAATCAATGAGCAAAGCTCTCCAATGTACCACAAATTAGTAGTAATAGTAGTAAAGGAAAATTTCTACCTTAAGAATCCCACTGTATCCTCCATGGTTGATGCCTTCTTCAATCACATCAATGCAAGCATGGTGTTGAGGCATATTTGGTGCTATTTTCTTGGCTAGCTGTCTTGCATTCTTCAATATAGTACGAGCTTCTGACAAAGAACCTATTTTGTCCGTCCTGTATAGTGAGCGCAAAAAGGGTTTGCGTCCAAGTGCAATGTCCAGAGCCCACTTTCTAGAGGCGCTCAACAACTCTCCAGGCGGCACCAAAGCATCAATGAGACCCAGTTGATGCCCTTCCTCTGATGATATTGACTTTGAAAGCTACAAATAAAAAAAAACTCAGCCAAGCAAACTTGGTAAAGTGGTGGTAACCGAGAATAAAAAAGCCATTCATTACCAGTATCATATCAATTGCTTTTGCAAGGCCTACTAATCTTGGAAGGCGTTGTGTTCCTTCGTAGACAAAACTAACATGTTTATTGAATGGTATACATTGATAAACAATAAGATCAAGCTGAACAGACAAATGTCATTACCTCCAAAGCCAGGAATAAGTCCAAGTGTCAGCTCTGGTAAGCTTAGTTGAGCCTTAGGAGCAGCCACTCGAGCATGACACGCCTTAAAAGAATTTTGAATGAAAAAAATAATCAACTTAAAAAAAAAAGAAGAGGAGATAAATAAACTAGAAAAAGTCTCTCACCAGTGCCAGTTCAAAACCACCACCAAGAGCTACTCCTTCAACTGCAGCAACAATGGGCTTCCTAGAATCTTTGACACAAGCAGCAAAACAGTATCATCAGCATCAGTTGTAATAGTTTGCAGCCAATCAAACTAAAGTTACCTTCCATTAAAGTGCCCGCAAGATCAAAAGATATATCAGGCATAAGCGATATATCCCCTGCCAAGAAACAATATTGTCAGAACAACACTTTTGTAAAAAAAACATACAAAAGAAGAAACTTTTGGTACCTACCAGTCTTATGAACTTGGTGGAAGACATTGATGTCGAAACCACCAGAAAATCTCCCACCTTTCCCTGAAAATGATCAATTGTCAGATTGAAAGTCACAATCTTTAGCTGAAAGAAAGAACACAGAAGACTACTTACTACACATGATCAAACGCTAAAAAAGAGAAGCTCAAAGTTTCAATTTTTTTTGTTTTACCGGTTAACACGATGGCCTTAACATCACTCCTCTGGTTCGCGTCTTGAAGCTTCTCCTTCAGCTCTGAAATAACTGAACAAATCAAAGATATATTTAAAACCCCAGCTCAATAAAATGGTCAACGATCCAAAAAAAGTATTGAGCTTTTAGTCGTACTTGGCTTGGCCAAAGAGTTGACAGGAGGGTTCGAAAATGTGATCACAGCAACACCATCGTTCCCAACTTCCATCCTCACTCCATTCTTCTTCGTCATAACTTGTCAACCCACTTCAAAAAGTTGGGACCTTTGAGGAAGATCAAATCATGCGCTTACGTTTGAAAACAACATTGATTGATGATTGATTTGAGTAAACCCAATCTACTACAGAGTGTAATCGATTTTTTATTGGGGCGCGTGTTTATAATTAAGGGTAGTGGACTTTAATTTTCGTAAAATATTGGACAATTTTCTTAAATAGTATATCACAAAAATAATCTTATAAAAATAAAATGACCAAAATAGTTTTTGTATTTTGAAAATTTTAAGATTTAGTTTTCTATTTTTAAAAATTTGAGCACATCTCCAAAACTTCACCTCTTAACTCTAAATCATAAGTCTAGATTAATTAACCCTAAAATTATAAATACATATTTATACATTCACTAAAACTTTTTTGGTCATTTTCTTCCATATGAGTCTATTTTGTAAAAATAAACTAATAAAAGATATCTAAAGAAATTTCTCTAAAATATTCCCACCAATATATTAAACAAATATACATTGTAGGAGTATATGCTTATGAATACATTTTAAAGATACTATATATATGCAATTTTTTCTTTTGCTAAATACATATATGCAATCATGTTCTTGCGAGATACTATTAGCCAGATCATGTTCTTCCTCTTCCTACAAATGTCATTTTCTTCTTTGTAAGTGATGGATAGATTCAGACTGACACTTCCTTTTTCGGTAAGAGTAGCCGTGGGTTGCAATATGTACATAAACACATAAAAACTGTGTATTCGGTAATAACTAAACATTGTGACAAAAAAAAACAGTAATCACTAAACATATATTAAAGTGGTGTGTTTGTGTGTTGCGTGTAAGAAAAAGTGAGAGAGTCGAGGAAGATCGAGACTGTTGTGTTGCATCGGTTTGGCTTGCCTCTAACATTCCTTGGCGACAGAGATGAGGCACGTGACAGTTGAGTGGTTGACACTGATGATATCCCCAAACAGACAAAAATCTCTAAACAGGCCTTATCCAACGAAATGGAGCTCTTCCGGCTAATCAATAAATTAATCTTTGTTAATTTAACGAATCTATAAATGCTTTAAATTCTGTTATGGTATGAAAATCACTGGAAATGTAAGAAGAATCCACGTTCGGACAGTCAGATGTTTTAAGTAAGACTTATAATGTTTTTGATGCTATCTAGTAGTCTTTCGGGTTTTAGTTTGTCACTTAAATTAGCAAGAGACAACAATCAATTGGTTTTGTTAGACTTTTGTAGATGAAACTCGTTTGATATGAGGAAAAGAAAGCATTAAAAGAGGTTAAATAAGTGAACTATAAGTAACGCCCAACGAACAACTATATATGTTACTGGTTTCAGGCTGTCATTCTTAATATCGCAGATGCATTATGCTACTGATCGAAATCTCGTGATCATTTATTGTCTCCACTGACCATTTATATTCCACTTGTTTGGTTGTGTAGTTTTCAACAAAGATTTTTTACCATATCTATGGATCGGTTTGGCAAAATATATATATATATATATATATGGATAGTCGCTCCAAGTCCGTATACTAATTGTAGTTTTTCATTTTGTTTTATAAAAAGCACATAATATTTGAAATTTTTACTACCTTCTACTTTTAAGAGGGTTTCAGTATTTTGGAAATACATATAAAATATAAACTCTGCATATGAGGAAAAAAAAAACTCTGCATATGTAAAAACCGACATATGTAGAGTTCTTACATCCTTCGGATGGATTAAAATCATAGGAAAAAAACTCTGCATATTGGATACTATGCAATAACCGAGTGGATAAATTAAAAGTAAAAAGACTAAAGTTAGATCTATGTTTTTTTTTTACTTTTCCTCGTTTCAGATGTACTGTGTCGTTTTAAGAAATTAAACTTCGGATGGATTAAAATCATAGGAAAAGAAGCAATATCTGACTAGTTAATTGACCATTATTGCAGATATTGCTTCTTTTTCTATGATTTTAATCCATCCGAAGTTTAATTTCTTACATCCTTTTTAGAGATACGGGTTTGTTTTTTTGTTAATCTCTACTCTTTTTGTCTTCCAACCTGTCAATTCAATGCATTTACTTGCTCTTTAACTCTGGGCTTTGGGTGCAGCCACATGATCGGCATGCTCTCATTTACTGTATTTTTATATTTAGTATATGTATGTAATATACTATAAACTACGTACCTATAATATACACTCAGTATGTCTACATATCGTCGAGTCCAAGTTATTGTGTATTACAAATCATTCGTTTATCTGAAAATGATTATGAACACTTAATGTCAAGTGTCATTTGCGTAGGAGTGATGGCGCAAATCCTGGGAACGCCATATAGTATATTTACACACAAAGAAAGAAAGTTAGAGAGAGAGAGAGAGTTGGTCTAATATCTCTTATCATTAACCGTATAGCTTTTGAAACTGAGATTGAACCAATTTGAAAGTTACAATTTATCTTCCCCATTTGTCACTTTATAAGTCATATAACCCTTAATTAATTTTATACATATAGAGTGATAGAAAGTAAATTTAGACGTGGAGGAATCTGCATCGAACAAATAAGAGACGAGATGTACCAGCATTCATTTACTGCTTATCCATCTGTCACTCCATTGCCCTAATTTTAACGAATCATTCTCTTATATAAACCTCCCAATGTATTATGCACTCTTCACTACGAACTCTCTCTACTTAACAAAACACACACAACAAAGTTAGGTTACAAAAATAGCAACAAGAGATGGCAAGTAGGTATGTAGCAGTGTTCCTCGTTGCTCTAACGGTGGTTCAATCCGTCACCGCCGCAAGACTAACCCCGGCCAAGAATGTCGGAGCTGGTCTTGACGACCAAAAGAATTTTGTTGCGTTTGCTGGAGTCGGTGGAGCTGCTGGAGCAGGCCTTGGTGGTGTAGCAGGTGGAGTAGGTGGCGTCGCCGGAGTTCTACCTGTAGGCGGAGGGATTGGTGGTCTCGGCGGTGGTGTAGGTGGTCTCGGCGGTGGTGTAGGTGGTCTCGGTGGTGGAATTGGTGGTGGTTCAGGTCTTGGTGGTGGTGTAGGTGGAATCGGCGGTGTGGGTGGACTCGGTGGTGTAGGTGGCATAGGCGGAGTTGGTGGTTTGGGAGGAATTGGCGGCGGAAGCGATTGCGGTGGCGTTCTTCCTCACCCTTGATGATATAAACGTTTATTTTCCTTCTCTCAATAAACCAAAGATCGATCGCGAGAGGTTCATTGTTATTTATATTTGTTCAGTTTTATCATGTCGTAAGTTGTTTTTCCCCCGATGTTAAGTTTAAGTCTTTGTTTTTATCAGTTTTTTTATTAATTGTACTTGTGAGAAACCTTGTGCTATCAATAAATAGAGTATTTTTCGTGTGGCAAAACCGTATTTACTTGCTTGTTCTCCAAGATATTCATATAGTTGCAATTTGCATGCATGAAAACGTCAAACTTGGCCTGTTTTACAAAAAAAAAAAAACGTCAAACTTAAGTTGCAAAAAAAACGTCAAACTTAATCTATTTAAATCAAAAGCATAAGTATCCTTCTTATTTTGGTAAAACTAAAGAGTTACTAAGTTCCTCTTAGGTTCCATAACTCGTTCGTTGCTTACTTTTTTGTATCGAATTTTTTTAAGTTATGTGATCTAACAAATCACATCACGTATCTTGTCTTTGAAATGAATGAATTTTTAAAAATGAAAAAAAAATATCAAACTTAATCTCGTTTGTAAAAGTTGACATAATATATAAAAATGTTAGTTTTCAACCGTGTAATTTCATAGTGAAAAAACAAAATACGACCGTGATACACTGATACTTTTGTTCTCAACCATTTTGGACAAGATTCAGTTTTAAAACTAAGCTTATACGCCAAAGCTGTTATATTTAAACAGTTATTTACTTTTTTTTTTTACTTGTTGCCATGTACAGCTTTTAACCTCAGATAAAACAAACAGTCGACAGCAAATTTTGTTTACTTTTTTCCTGAATTAAATCTAACGGGATTTGAAAGTTGTATGAACAAATTTGAAACAGTTTTGCTTAAAAATCAAGAGGTTGCTATCGAGTCGACACTCTCAAATATCGTCGGAGTATATATCTTATTATGTGATGAATACAGAATAATGCATTGCTTGAGCTGTTTTGTGGGAGCTCAAACTATTCGTGGCCCATGAATCATGAGTTTTAGTTATTACAAATGTTTACACGCACTGACGCACATACATGTATATATATATATATATATATCGACTTAACTCCGATAAGGGATAAAAAATAGTTACAACAACCAGTAGGTGGATCCATAAATATGCAACTCCATATATAAGAGTCTCTTTTGAAGCTGAAGTTATATAACCAAACGAAATGGATCTACTACCATGTAAGCTAATTATATCATGGTATAATTAATCTTAATTAGAAAACGGTAGTTAATTTTCATGATTCTGTCAACGAAGTGTGCATACATTATTCAGAAACTTAAAAATACTCTGTAAAACAGGAGTAGTTATTTTGTTAAAATGCACCAGCTTCCTATTACTCATTGACAAAAAAAAACACATTGAAAAACATATTTTCTTCATGTAAATTCCGCAACAAAGTTAATGTAATTGTCTCAAGTCTCAACCGACCAAAAAGTCATTTTTATTAACAAGTCACAATACCGCGTCGCCAGAAGTCGCTTTCTGGATGTAAATAAACTTAAATTTGATATTCAGAGCGTTTGGTTATAGCATTTACATTGGCAATAACTATCTACACCGGTAACTTCTTTTGTATGTGGTCTCTGTCTTTAAAAGGTCCCAGCAAATCTCCCAGACTTCCCGGCAATGCAACAAACATAATCAAGTATTTTATCAATATTACCGTTCTTACCATTTGAGTAAGATTATGGCTAAGTGGTTTTTCACACTCTTCTTGGTTCTCGCCCTAGCCACAGCTTTTGCTTCTGGAGCAAGAAACATCCCAGGAGGACTCTCTGACCAGAAGAACTACCTCGGATACGCTGGTGGGTATTCCGGCATCGGAGACAATGGTTTACCTTTTGGTGGCGTCGGTGGAGGTGTTTCTGGTCCCGGTGGTAATCTTGGTTTTGGTGGACTTGGTGATGCTGGTGGAGGATTAGGTGGTGGCTTGGGAAATGGAATAGGCGGTGATTTAGGAAACGGGATAGGCGGTGATATTGGTGGAGGAAGTACCGGAGTTCATTTCCCTTGAGTTGTTACTTTGGATCAAGGTTTCGCTCGGTCCTTGAGACAAGACAAAGTTAAGATGGTTTCAAAGCAATAATAATAATCATGTCTTGTTAAGGTTTTGGAGTTTGGAAATTTCATTAGCTGTTTAGCGTGCAACTTAAGTTACCTGGTGTCCCTAGAATTAGATTCGTGTCTGTCGTGTGATGTGTTGGTTCATTTTGACATTCTGTTGATTATTTTTGAGTGTTTCACTTGATGAGTAATGTCAACATCTATGAAGTTTAAGCTTCTACATATAAATGCGATTCTAAGAGCATCTCCAAGGGTTTACTCTATTTTCTACTTTAAAATAGAGTGACTCTATAATAAAGATGAAGTTTGCTCCAATAGTACTTTATTTTAGAATAGAATATAGAGTGATGAACAAAAAAAAAAACTTATTCTATATTTGGAGTAACTCTATTTTTTACACTATTATAGAGTGAGAAATAGAGTACTATTAGAACATTTTTTACTCTAAACTCTATTTTAGTATGGAAAATAGAGTGGGGTTAAAGATGCCCTAACGCACATCAAGTTAATTAAGTTCGACTAAATACAAAGAAAAGAAGTTAATAAATATATGAGTCTCCATTGTACGATTTTCTACCATATAGTTTTTTTTTTGTTTTCTATCATATAGTTGTTAATCTAAAAGCTCAAAATTAAAAGAGCAAAATTTGTAACTTGAATACCCCCCACCTGTCATTGCAAAACACTGGCCTACACATATAAACGGCTGCATGCTTGGACTCTTGTCTTGGGGTCAATAAACGGCCAAAAACGAGAACACAAAGAAAACGCATTTGCTTGATGAAGTCATTTTTTGTTTATTTTAATATTTCTATTCATTTTCTTGTTTTTTTTTTTTAACACAATTCATTTTCTTGTTAACTGATTAGTTTTTAAAGAGAGACTGTGAATGCAAGTTTTTTTACTGTAAAATAAATTATTCTTCAGACATTTCAGTGTAACGTAAAAACTTGAAAAGTACCTAAGATAAATAACGAAAAGTTTGCCGAAATGCAATTAACCAAAATTATATAGGCTTTTGAAACATTTTTTATTAGAAATAAATACCCCACCATCCTTACGAAAATCACTTGAATGTTTTTTTTTTATATAAACATTGGAGTTATTAATTTGAAACCTAAGTAATTTTATAGATTTCAAATGATGATACATCAAAATTTTTGTATACGGACATACTGTTCCAATAATTTTTAACTATATCATAATAGGAGTAGGAGACCGACCTTTCAACTTCAATGCTAATTAAACGGTGATCACGTTAATGATTTAGTGCATGACGCATCTTTAAAGCAATGCAATAACTTTAGAGTTCATGGTTTAATTAAATGTCATTTACCGTTACGCTCTTCCATTATAAAAAGAAAGCGACAAAAACAAATCTTCACAAATGTGTACTCCCATTACTAGAAACAAAAGTATGAGCAACATCAAACAATTTCTCTTAGCCATTTACATTTCTCTACTCTTAACATGTCAAGATCGTGTCGTAGCCAGGAGCGCCACCATGAGCGACATCATAGGCCCCAAGATTTCTGAATGGCAAGTCATGGTGGTCAACGGTTTAACTACGTCTGAAACCCTTTTCATCCACTGTAAATCCAAAGAAGACGATTTAGGCGAGCATAATCTGCGACTCGGAGATAGGTTTTCATGGAATTTTGGAGAAAATATGCTTCACACAACTTTGTTTTGGTGCTACTTGAGTAAAGATGATAGTCATATGAATGTAAAAGTGTTTTGGGATGACGTAATCTTATTCCATAGATGCGGTTGGAAGAAGTGCGTTTGGACTGCTAAAACTGATGGGCTTTATCTCTGGAACTTTGCGAATGGTGAAGACTTGTTGTTGGAGAATTGGGAAGCTGGATGGTGATTTTTCCTCGTTATATATTATGGAGAAACTAAACTAACTCAAATGTATTCTTTTTCTCTCAGAAAACGCTCTTTCCATCAGTAATAAAATTTTGTTTCTTAGTAAATAGTTATATATTACATACAAACCGAATAATATATGGATTAATTTTATGTGATCAACTTAAAAACAATTAAAATATTAGTGAAATATTAGATCTTATCTCTATTGCTCAACAATCCCAAATATATAATTTCATGAATCGTCATCCCTTCAACATGTCGAATTCCAACATGTATATAATTCATCATCTTTATAGCTTGCAATGGTTTGGTACAGTTTCGGTTTATGTTTTGGTATTCAAGAATATGCAATTTGTAAGACTTCAGTTTTGGTTTGCTTTTCTCTATTTGGTTAGGATTTAGTATGGTTTTTAAATAGAGAGGAGTCCTTCAAATATGTCTACTCAACTAAACGTTAAAAATAATGGTCTGATTATCCTTAAAAGTTACAAAGTGAGGATTTTGTTTTGTATTATTGCTTGTTTTGCCACTAATGATTAAGCACTAATAATATTTACAGGTATATGAATCATAAAATGAGTGAACAATCCGGTTTTGGTTTGGCTTCGGGTTTCCTCGGAAGGGTTAGTTTCAATCTAAAAGGGTCCAATTCTGTCCTTTAATTGGGCTTATATGTTTAGGCCGAAAAAAAATTTTCACCACAAAGTCAGAGATCTCAGTACAAAGAGAAAGGAATTAGTTTCTCTCTCAGACACGGAGTCCGAGGCAGCCGCTTCCGAAGCTTTCTCCGCCAAAATGAAGATCTACGCCGGTTGCTGCTTCTTCTCCTCCTAAAGTCACACACCGACGTGAAGCTCTCTCTGTCTCCTCCTTCCATGGCGTCAATTGTTGCTTCTCCTCCACCTTCTGAACCACCAGACCCAGACCTTGACGTAGTGTTTCCGGTGGACCCTCCTGACCCTCCAGTCCCCCCAGATCCTCCGCCGCGTCTCCCTCTCTCCAACCCTCCTTCGTTTCACTTGCTCGCCCATTCGGAGCTTCTACCGCATATAGATCTGGCCTGTTCTCTATTCATCACTGCTAGAGCCGCCTCTGTTATCCGTGACTACCATGGGAGCATCTCATCATCTTCAAGTCCCAGATCTGCTAGCCTCGTCTCTTGCTGTCAAGGTCTTCAACGTACAAGGCTTCTTCTTCTTTTGCAATCTATCACCACTCATTCAGCCATCGACGATCTGAAGATTGGTCTCTCCGACGAGATCTGCCAATCTGGCAAAGCACCTGAAACACTTCATATCCATCTCGTCGAGAGTGCCGTTTGGTCTGGTTTTCTTTGTGGTGTTCACTGCGGCTCAGTCGACGGCCTACTCTCCACCACCAGAAGTTGCTCTGTTCAGTCCAAGCCTCCCTTTGACGTAGCTCCCGGTACCTGCGCTTTCATGTTAAGTTTGATAGAGCTTGATGACAAGCTGACTTGGTTGGTCTCAGGCAAACTACAGATCCATCACGGTAATGTTGGTTTCCAAAGTATATGTCTGAGCTCAACCATAGCTTACTCTTCAACGCTTGTCAAAGTCACACGTCGGGTGGTCTCGAGTTACAATGATAACAGATCTTCTGCCAACAATACTCCGCTCCAGTTCTGCTACCGCAAAGATAAATCCGAGCAGTATCTTGTTGAGGCTTTGCTACAGAAACTGCCACAACCAGGCTCCACATCTGAAAATTCCGACGTACGCTGTTTCACTCCGAGCTTTTCCGACGACTGGCAACAGGGCTTTAGTTCCGTCAAAACTTTATGGCGCCATCACGGTAATGCTGGAGCTAAAAGCCTTTGTCGTAATTCAGCTTTTGTTAATGCCTTAGAAGTCCTCGTCAAGCTCCATTATATTGTCATTGTCGTGAATGTGGCCACCTTATCACTATTGGATTCACCTAGTCCATGCTTTCAAGCCTCGACCGTCTCACTGTCCTTCTCAGCAAACATTATGCTCGCCGAAGATTCGGTAAGCTTAAGTGGTTTCAAAGCGGTTCATATATGTTTCAGTGCCAAATCAAGTCAAATAGGGCTTTATATCCTTATTCCAGAGGCCATCACGTTTCGATCGGCACTCTACAAGGCGCTAACCTTGGAGTTTTCTACACTCAAGGTTCTCTCCGACAGATTAACGCTCATGAGAGCTATCACCGGCAATCTCCAGTCAAAAGAAATCATCGGAACTGTGAAAGACATCCGTTCGATCTCCTCTGGTTTTGCAACAATTTCCTTTTATCATGTTTATGTTTTCCGCAAAAAGCTTTTCAAGCTCATTTCCCTTTGTAACGGACATCATGATTTGGGCCATCGTTTTGGGCTCATTTCTTCTTCTTAGTTTTCTAATGAAATATTCAGTGACAAAAAAAAAAAAAAAAAGAGAAAGAAGCAAAACAAGCAATAATACAAATTGCACTGAGGCTAGTCTGCTTGCTCTCAGGAAGAGCGCCGTATGAAGGTAAAAGACTCTGTGAACCATTTGGTTTATACACACACTTGGGGTAGTTCCTAGCCACGGAATCTAATTGTTTGGTTTTGTGGTGTGTGTTCAGGTGACGCATCCGGATTTCAAGAAAGCAAAGGAGAAGGTTATGTTCAAGAAGAAAGAAGGCGTCCCTGAAAGCATTTACATGTAAAAGAAAGCATCATCGTCATCCTCCACACTTTGCTTTATTTATACATTTGCTTCTGCTTAGGATCTTTCTGGTTATGTAAACTATTACCATCTGATTTCCTTCATAATAACAGTTCTTCATTTCCATTTACGATCTGAAGAAAGAAGTGAGTTGGAGAGTCAAAAGCTAAAAGTCTTGGGTACTATAATGTTGAATAAGTCATAGTCTTGCCCCTTGATAAAATATCAGATTCTGATTTCTTAGCAGTTTATACTTACTTTTTCACTCGTTGTCTCCAACCCTCAAGCTTGTGAATCTTTATGGTCCAAATTATCGTGACATGATGGACCTTATCATCAAACCCATAAGCCCATATTTCGAATCGACTCAGCTGGAGTTGGAGCCGATTCTTATCTTCTTCTATCCACGGAACAATATAAAGCGGTAAAAAAAATCAAAACAGCTGAACAGAGGAGATAGAACGGTTTCAGCTCAAAGTTTGTGAAAGGGCAGGTGTTGGATGGAACGGTGAAAAAGGGTTTTTACCTAAGAATGAGGAAGCAGATGATGGGATTGGGAGCATGATGATGGGTGGTGGCTCTTCGTTGCAAGCTGGACAGAAGGTTAAGGTTCGGATAGCCAGAGGACGTGTTATTTTAACGATCAAAGAGGGAGATGGTGGTAAGTTTGAATGTTTGATGAAACAATTATTAGTCAAGGGGTTGTGCATTCAGTCATGAACCCGTTCGTGGGAAGCAGAGCAACCAGTAGAGCCTGTGAAGGAATCAGAAGAAGCTGTATTAGAACAATCCGATTACATGGAAAATTCTCAAACAAAAAAAACAATATTAACATTTTGAGAAAATTTAGCTATATATTTGAGTTTTATTTAAAAACTAAAATTAACTACATCACTACTAGTTTCTATGGTTTTTCAAAATGTTCCTCAAGAAAATGACCAAAATAGTTTTTTTTTTTAATTTTGAAATTTTAATTTTAATTTTTTTATTTTCTAAAAATTTGAAACTCCACCCCTTAACTCTAAACCATACGTCTAGATTAATGTCATAAATATATAAACGTATATTTATCTTTTATTGGAATTTTTTTTTATCATTTTTTTCTTTAGAGGCTATTTTGTGAAAAAAACTAAAAATGATCATCATAAAAAAATTCTCATATTTTTTTAATCTATCTTATTTTTGATTTTTTTTCCTAATTCACAAAACTCTAATAAAATACTTCTAGGATTACATAGCTACGTGTCGGTCTCAGAAGCAGCCTCTGGTGGACAATGGAACATACGTTGATGTCGTGGCTATCACCTACGGGCGATGATAGCCTGCATTAACTCTGTTCCAGCTCCGACGGAGGATGCAGCTAATGATCGTCGTCTATGGCGCCACGGAGAGGAGGATTACAAACCAGACTTCTCGAGCAAGGCAACATGGGAGCAACTTTGCGATCATCATCAACAACCTACTTGGTGTAAAGCAGTTTGGTTTCTGCAGAGTGTACCACGATTCGCGTTCATCACGTGGTTAGCTTTTCATGATCGGCTGTCGACGGGAACGAGAAGCAGAGCTTGGGGTTGCGTCCAACCGTGTCTCCTCTGTGGTGAACCGGACGAAATCTGTGATCATCTGTTCTTCGCATGTCCCTACTCTTTTACAGTATGGATTGACTTGGTGGGGTTCCTATTGGGTTCTCGTGTGAATCCTGACTGGAACATCACTATCGAGTCACTCCTATCATCTCGCCGAAAGGAGATGGATACCTGTCTCCTCAAGCTTGCATTACAAGCTACTATCCATAGCATTTGGCGTGAGCAGAATAGTAGGCGCCACCAGGGCTCCCCCCTCAGCACGAGTCAACTGGTTAGATACATCGACAAAACCATCAAGAACAGGATCACCTCTCTGCGGAAGCGGAAGCCGAGCTTTTATGGAGATATGATGCAGCGATGGCTCTCTCGGGCCTCTTAGCTGCAATTGTTTTCCATTTTTTTTCTCCCTGTTTTAAACTTGTATCTCATCAGAGAGTATAAATTTTAGTGGCATGTACTTTTTCTTTTGTTGATAATCAATTTAAAATTTCAGCAAAAAAAAAAACTTCTAATGGAAATGTATTTATAAATTAATAATAGGACTATATAAATAACTTTTTTTGAAAAAGACACATTTAATGCGTAAATATGGTTGAATTGCTTAGGTAAAAATATAAGGAAATCGTGTTTGCGTTTAATTATCCAATCATGTGAAGAAGAGAGATAAGCTAATCAAAGGAGCATCAGTGTTATGAATTTAGAGGAAGAAACAGAAACGACATTTGGAAGATTAAAAACGATACATTTTCAAAGTACAAATGCACACATCCGAGAACAAATTCATGAACAATTTAGGCAGCTTATACTTTAAATGGAATAATTAATTTAACAAATCGTGTCATACGATAGTTGTGTCGGCTTCTTTCCTTTTTAAAATGGTTATCTTTTCTTTTTATTTTTCTTTCTCCTTTATTTATTTCCAAATTAAAATAGAAACCATACTTTAATGGAAAAAAACATATATGTTCTTCAAAAAAATATGATGGTTCATGGGAGATTTTTTTGATTCTTTGATTATATTTATTACTAAGTGTATTTAAATTTTGGAAATCATCTAAAAGTTCAACAGTAAACCCTGATTGATTAGTACAGTTTAAATTAAACATAAGGATTTATCAAAAAACTTATAGTAATATGTGAATAAAAATAAAAAAATAAAAATAAAAAATGTATTCGATGATTTCAAAGATTAATTGGAACTTTTTAAAGTTTTATAAAGTGGTTGTAAATAAAAGTGAATTCAATGACAAAAGATGAGTCTAAAGGTTCACCAAAAAGATGGTTGAGTTGAGACTTAATAGAATTAATAAAAAAATTAAAGTGCTATATATATAATTGATTTGAACTTGGATTTTATTTATGTAATTTTCTAGTCTCCCGGATTTATCTTCTTTCTATTTGATTATACTTAAAATTTTAAAATAGTAGGATATTAAAAGTGTAAATCTTCCATTTTGGTTATTAAAATTCTTCTAGTAATACTTACTTTGTCATAGAGAAATGAAAGTAATTTTGAAAATCTTCAACATATTGTGATTGTTCAACTATATACAGAGCTCTAAAGACATCGATGCATATCTCATATATACAACGTCTCTGGAATCTCTTAAGAGATGGATGAATGTATTATTACATATTTAATAATTCTTAAGAAACTATATACAGTATGTAATCTATTTAGAAGTATTTATATAACTGCTTAAGTATATGTATTATTTGAAGATTTCATCTTCTAGTCATTCCAAACATATAAACTTATAGTGCTGTTTATTTTATAAGATAGAAAGTAAGGTAATTTTAAATTTTTGTGGATTGTGATTGTTTTTTTTTTGTGGATTGTGATTGTTCAATTATACATAACTACAAAGACATACGCATGCGTATCCCACACAACATCTCAGAAGTCTCTTACGTAAGTAAATGATCCTGTTCATGATATATATCGTTTTGTTTTCAGTTACGTTTCAGTATTCACTTTTGTGGTACACAGTAGTTAAGTATTACTGTTACACAACCAATCATAGCCAAAATTGAGTCCAAGACTTTATCACTAAAAATATGCACTACAAAAAAAATCCACATTCATAGCACAATACTATAGCTCGTTTTGCTGAACTGTTATCATAGATAAATTTAAAATTTCGTAACTCTATAATAGCATTCCATAAAAGTTATGAAAAAATTTAGGTAAGCGGGAACCTAAAATCAAGTTTTCCGCCACACACTTAGTGAAAATCACAAATATTCCCTCGTATCTCTCTTATCTCTCTTATCTCTCTCGTTTTCCCTCTCTCTTATCTCATTTTCCCCTTTCTTTCAGAACCCTAAAAAAAGAGTCAGTTTGATTCTACATCTCGAGACCCTATCTTTGTCATTCCCTTTCTTTACCTAGGGTTTGAGACACGAGAGATAGAAGAGAAGAGAGACGAGACGAAACGGAGACAGAGCTCGGGTGTGTCTTTCTTCATCTCTGATACTCTTATCTCTTTCTCTTCTTCTCCTCGGTCACAGAACAACGAGATTGACGAGAGGAGGATGACCAGAAGCTGTGAACGGATCCAAGCTCAGTTGTGTTGGATCGAGGAAGAAGCCAACGACTTTGATTTGGCTCGCCGTAAATCTGGGTTGGGGCTCGAGAGCGCTAGTGGCTGGAGTGAGGGTTTGTTATGGAGTTGATTTCGGCATCAGATCTACAGGTATTCACCTTTGTCGGTCTTAGTTTTCAAATCAAGGTTTTAGTTTGTAGAAGTTTTGTCACTTTGATTACTTTGCAGCAGGAGTCTCGGGAGTGGGAAGAGTGGTGAGGCAGAGATGAGTAGCAGTGGTGAGAAGACAGAGCTTAACTTCGACTTCTTTGGAGAAGAAGAGAATTTACGACAGGTGAGAGTTCTTTCATTCCTTTTTTCATTTTACATTATATTTCTGAGAAATCTGAGAAAACCTACTGAAGATGACAGTGACATTGGAGGACTGGAGAAGCAGGTTACTTCATCCCATTGTGCTTGTGTGTGTTTCTGTTTTCTCTAGATGAAGATGCTCCTGGTCTTTTGCAGGTATCATTGTTTTCTTTTCAGAATTGGATTTATGATTAAGATTTTAAAAGTTGTGTGTCTGAATCTGGTGTTTGCAAGTACTGATTAAACAAGGGGTAACAGTAGATGAACTCAGTTTATGGTGAGAATGATTATTAAGATGATTCACTTCTTGTGGAGACCTTCTCAGAGCAGGAATTACAGGTGGAAGGATCCTTCATTTATTTACATGTAGTTTTATTTGTCTGACGGTTTCACAGAAAGACCTTATCAAAGATTATTATTTGTCTTTAGTATGTGAGATCAGTTACTTGTTATAGTTTTTGTGTTGATTCATGTTAAAGTCGTGGGCTTTATTGATTTTTGCAGGTCAGGCTTGAAGTAATGAGGAAGAAGTAATGACTTGCTTTGAAGTTCTGTTTGTTTTTGAGTTATGATGACGTCGTTTTTTTCTTTATTGACGTTTAGTTTTGTTTGAAGATTTTGTGGCGTAAAATCTATGTTTTAAGTTTAGTTTATGAAGATTTGATTATTTTTAATTTTAATGGTTTAGGATAAACATGAATGTATAAACTTGAATGGATAACTACTAATCTCACTTGTATTTTATCAGGTGGCGCCTCAAGTCCTTAAAGCTAGCTTAGGCGATCACTAAAGCTAGAGGCGAGATTGACCTTCATCCTAGCCTTAGAGCATGAGGAGCTAGTTTACCCACATGACTGGAATTGAAGCAAATAAGCAAGTAATTGTTTGCTTTCTCTGGCCTCTCCCAATTTATATTCTGATTCTCATAAAAGTTTTGAAATTAACTGATCTCTATTTTTATTAAATATAGACTGCTAGATCAACCAGGGAAATATTGCACTAAAGCGAGTTGTGAAATCTATAGCAAAGGGAGACTCTCACGTACCCTTTAGAGACAGCAAGTTGACTATTCTGCTTCAGGTGAATTTGAATTTCTTGTTCTATTGCTGTATCACCTCTGGAATGTGGCTGCTTTTAAGATATTTAGTCTTGTTTCTGTTTTCTTCATGCAGGACTCTTTTGCCAATGACAAATCAAATATTCTAATGATTCTATGTGCAAGCTCGGATCCAAAGGAAATGTACAAGACTCTTTGCACTCTGGAGTATGGGGCAAAAGCAAAGTGCATAGTTCGTGGGTCACATATTCCGAACAAGGATAAGAATGGGGGTGATGAGTCTTCTTCTGCTGTGATTTTGGGAACAAGAATATAGCAGCAATGGATAAGTAGGAAGAATAGTAGGTGATATCTGAACTTATAATTAGCTTGTTTCTTAAGACTTTGCTTTCTGTTTTCAATATGCTCTGTAAACCTTACGACTTATGTATTATCTACATCTTTTATGAATGTTTTAGTTGTTCTTAATGAGTTTTCTCTTCTGAAAACAACAATCGACAATAAAAAAATCATAGCTTCCGAAACAAATCAACGATAGCAAAAAAAAGAGAGTTATTTTCCAATATCATAGCATTTAAAATTACTTACGAATTAGACTATCATAATATATTTTAAATCATAGCATAAAAAAGTCGTGTTGTAGTTATGTTAATAACAACGTTCATATATTGCTATTGTATCTGCACATTACATAGCGTCAAAAAAATAAGCTATCATAGAGGGGATACCTATGATGGCTGCCGATGACATAGCATATGAGAAAACGCTATCAAAGGTCTACGATAGCGTTTATCGTGAGCTAAGAATGTACATATTTCTTGTAGTGATGATTGGTTGGATACTCAATCAGTCCATCTTACTATCAATTTAACCGAGTTATATTCTGTTATTTACCTCCAATAGTAGTCTTCTTAGACCAATAAACAGAAGTTATAAATAATTTTGAGAAAAATAAAATAAAACAAAGCAAAAAAATAGGGAATGGTTGAGGAAGACAAGAAAGGGGAATTTGGTGCTTGGTGCATGTCTGAAAGCATTAACAAGGAAGAGAATAAATATGTGGAGAAACGACAAACGAGAATCCGACAAAGATTTGAAAGCGTGAAAACTCAATATCTACAACCAGTTTGACTGTGGACCAATAAAATATGGTTCGAATTAGATTTAGGTTTTTAAAGAGGTTTTTTTCCTGAAAACATTCTTTTTTCAAAAGAGGTTGTTGCTCAAAGAAAAAAGGGTTTTAAAGAGGTTATTATCGAATTTTAATTTTTCTTTGATTATAACCAAAATATATAACTAGAAAATATAAGAACAACTCAATTGTTATTTATTTCTAAAACATTTAATGCTTGCATTAGGACAAAAGAAAATGAACGTCTTGAGTTTTTTAAACGCGTCAATTTAACTAGGTGTAAACTAGGCATTTTTTTCAAAAGAAAAAGGGCATAGGCATATGTTAAATATATTATATATACATATGATAGACGTATAGTTAAGTATATACTCCATCTGTTTCTTTTTTTTTTCTTTTCATATGATGTTTTAACAGATATTTTTCTTTAAATTTATATGATGTTTGAAATTTTTAAGGTAAAACTATTAAAATATTGATTAAAACACTAAAAAGTAATATGTAATTTTTTGCCTTATTTATTTAGAATAGTATGATTAACTTTTTTAATTATTTTTGGTTGTAATCAAATGATTTTAAGAAAAAAATATGTTTTTCTTAATTTGTATGTTTATCCTTAAACATCATATAAAAACAAACATATTGAGTACTATTATGTTTTACAACGACATGTAATAATTTCCTGGAAACCGAAATCGCCGGAAAGAGAATATTAGGGATCTTCAAACCCTAGGACATTGACTCCTTCGAGAATTGGTCTTGTTCCTTGTTGGTCTTGTTTTTTGTAACTCGTTTACGCTTAAATACAGGATCTATTTGCGTGCGTCATATGACATAATGATGTCGTCATCGTGGTGTTAAGTGGCAAACCTTTTTCTTATTACATCTCATTTTTTGTCAACTTTTTATTACATCTGATACTTCTTTTAAATCATTTTCGTCGATTTAATCTAGTGTTGTATATAGGCACATTTATATGCGCCAGCTCTATATTGCCCCACTCTAGCATAGCTAAATGGTATAAAATTTAGCACTCACAACAAAAGAAAAAACAATTAGTTGTTTATGTATTCATTGTTTACGTTTATAGTATTATACTGAATTCTTAGAAAATCTATTAATCTGTGACAAAAAAAATATATTAATAAGTTTTTATCAACAAATATAAAAAGTACTTTTTATTTGATATTTACTTCCACGGTGAGTTTATTTCACAATGAAATTATATCAAGACATATATGTCTTACGATCTTACCTTACTTTACAACGAAAAAATAAGGAGCAAAAATAGTAACATACACTTTAAAAGAAAAATGTTGGGCAATTTTATCAACCGATGTTTTTTTTTACAAAAAAAATTTTTTATCAACCGATGTAATACTGACGCAAATGTACAGATATTGTGACTCGGTTTTCGTATTCTGTTAGTTAGATACAGAGTTTGTTAAATGTATTTCCGTTATTACGAATACAGAAAACCCTACGCAACACATTTCAGTAATCTATACCGCAGCAGAAAAAGAATCTTTGAAAAAGTAAAAGAATCTTTCTTGTCCATAAATTTTTCATATCTTCTTCAAATTGGACAATTACTAGTTCGTTACAGTAGTTTATAGTATGCACGCTTTTAATACTCATCAGCAATCGCCGAAACAACTATATTTGAGGCGTGATCATATATATATATATATATATAAAGTTATTGGCTAATACAAGTGCAAACATAAGTAACTGCTCCTATATATACTTAATTGAATATTTTGTGAAATTCTTTTATCAACAAATTTTGTAGTTAACCGTGTCAATTCTTTTTTGAAACTCTTTGTCAACAAAAAAAAAAGTTGAAACTGTATCCCTTTTAATTTAGTCTAGGACTAGTAAATACTGAAGAATGGCAAAAATAGTTAGCTCGGCTAGTACCTACAAATCCCTAATATCTGTCCAGAAGATAATCATTGCGAGTTTATAAGTAATTACTAATCTAAACCTTTAGATCAAAGAAGCAATCTTACTAACTGAAAATAAAATCAATAAGTTTCAAGAATGATTAACATTGGAAAGGATAATTAAATCCTCCATCGATGAAAAAGGCGGATGCATAGACCATAGATGCAAGACACCTGTGATATACCCAAAAATGTTATTTGGTAATATTTTTTGAGAATTTTATACAGTATATAAAATATTCTTATTCCTTGATTTAAAATATTGTTTGTTTGTTTTGCTCAACTCATGAATTGATTTAAAATAATAAAAGTTTCTACCACCTTTTTGCCCCACTTTAAGATAAAGCTAAAGCATGGGGAAAAAGTAAATATAAGATATAAAATAAGATTATTCTAATAAAAAGAAAATTAAAGGAAGAAAGAAAGAAAGAAAGAAAAAGAGAGAAAAGGACAAAACTAAAAAACTTCAAACGAAATTAGTATCACATGTTAACAAATAAGATCAATATACAAGTTATTTTTGAGTTTTCTTTCCCTTTCTCTTTCCCTTCTCCAAGAAATATAAACTACCTGAGTTAAAGAATAACGCTTCTCAGAGTTCTCCAAAGCTCTTGATTAATATCTAGAAAGAGAGAGGGTGATGAAAAGAGGTGCGCTGGAGAGTTCGCCGGTTCAACAGCTGATGTTGGCTGGAAACCCTAATTGGTGGAACGTAAGCGGCGGCATGAGGCCACCACCACCATTGATGAGTCATCAACAGGAGCCGTTGCCGCCACAAATGACTCCTAACGACAGTTATCACCGACCACGAATGATGATGACTTCTTCTTCACCGCCTTTGCTTAATAATCCAAGTCTATCTTCTTGGCTTGAAAGCAATGATCTCCCTCCAGAGTCTTGGAGCCTTAGTCAACTTCTCTTGTAACTCTTTATCTCTCTCTCTCACCCTTCGTATATATACATATCATGAAACGAAAATAGTCTCTAAGCACATGATTCTGAGTTCTCTTAGTTAACTTCATGGCTTTGTTTTATCATGTTTTTGTAACTTCATGGCTTTGTGTGTGTCTCTAGTATTTTCAGTATCAAATACTCAAATCTGATACGAGTATTTTATTTGTGAACTTAAGGGGTGGATTGATGATGGGAGAGGAAGAGAGGTTGGAGATAATGAACCATCATAAACATCATGATGAACACCACCAGCATAGTTTTCAAGGGAAGATGAGATTAGAAAATTGGGAAGAACAAGTCTTACGCTACCAAGCTTCCATGGGAGTTGTTGACATCAAACAAGAGAGTAACATTAACAACAATAATGGCTATCTCATATCTTCTCCAAACTCACCTCCTAACAAATCTTGTGTCACAACTACGACCACAACAAGCCTCAATAGCAACGACAATACCAACAATAACAATAATACGTTGGATTTCTCGAGCAATCACATTGGTTTAAATTTGTCTGAGGGCAGACACACTCCTCCGGATCGATCCTCTGAGGTAATTCTTTTTCCACCTCTCTAATATTTTCTTTTAAAAAGTTAAAAGAGATCACAGAGAAAAAAATCCGAGATCTTATTAATATACATATAAGTTAGTAAACACATCATCTGCTACGAAAAAGAGAAATCTAAAGTTCATTTAAAAAGAACAGGACAAACTTATGTCTTATTTTGAGGTTTAGCTCAACCAGAATAGGTTTTGTTATGGATTTTTAATTAAAGGATTAACTGATCTTTATTTTGGTTGTTATCTATATATACATATATATGATGAAGTGTAACAGCTTAGAGATTGGCGGCTCTACTAATAAGAAGCCAAGGCTTCAACCTTCTCCTTCGTCACAGTCCACCCTCAAGGTAACTAATTGATTATATCAGCGAAACTTTAATCAACCTATATAAGTTATATATATATATATATGTATATACATACTTATATATATATATATATATATATATATATGTATATAATCTCTCCCTGACATCAACAATAACAAAACAAAAACACAAACACCAAGGAGAACAGACGAAGCAAACAAAACAGAATGGGCACAGAATAATCTGTGCGGTTTTGTATTTCGTAACTCTTTTGTTCTGTTTTCCTTTGTCTTCTTCTTCCTTCTTCGTATTCCTTTTCTCTCTTTCTTTCAGAAATATCACACTTGCAACTTCTCAACAATATTCCTTAGATATTATATGGAGTATTAAATTTTAGATTTCCAAGTGTGTTTTTACTGCAAGTGTTTGAAACCTAGCAATAAAAAGACTCGTAGAAGAATTCAGATTCGATGATATAACTGTTAGCTTTATACACAATATACTAATCACTTCTACATAGGAAGCAAACACGTTGTCTCTATGCATGGTAATTAGTAAGACCATATAACCGTACATGTGTATATATAAAGTTTTTACTTTATGCTATTAATTAATTTTTGTTGATTCTTAAAGGTGAGAAAGGAGAAATTAGGGGGCCGGATCGCAGTGCTTCATCAGCTAGTATCTCCTTTTGGCAAGGTCAAGATCGATATAATTAACAAATCCCATTAATTGTCACAATTCATTAATCTTATCAAATCAACTTTCTAACTTTATTCTGAAGAATTACACCCCCAAGAAAACTTTTTAACAAGGAGACATTTTTAGTTTTATTTTTGCTAATCTAAATCATTCTTCTTCCTTTTTTACCTTTTTTTTTGCAGACTGACACAGCTTCTGTCCTGTCGGAAGCTATTGGATACATTAGATTCCTTCACAGTCAAATTGAGGTGTGACTCGTCTTTTCCAAACTCTCAATATTCTCATTTTCCTTTTTAAAATAATGCTAAACTAACTTCGAGAAAATAAAATTTGTCAAGTTAGTCCAAGTGGTTACTAGAACATAGCTAATATCTCAAACGTTTTTGATATTTTTAAAATGGTCCCCGAGTATCAATTTCCTGATTACTGAAAATCCATCTCAGCATGACATCACTAATATAGTACATATGTTAGTTATAGACTTATAGTGTATGAACTTTAATATAGAAATTCACGAAAATTATTATGCATTTTTAATGGTGATGAAAAGAGACATTAAAATTTACATGATGGAGAGAGAGGGAGAGATAAAGATAGTCTAAACTATTATCTCATGTTAACTTGTTAAGTTATCTTTGACTTTGATTGATTCCATTTATGTAAAAAAGTATATATTCTTAAACTGCTGTAGGCTCTGAGCCATCCATATTTTGGTACAACTGCCTCGGGGAATCTGAGGAACCAACATGTAAACACACACGACCATGATATAGTTTAACACCGTACTTTTAATTGCCATATATACTAATATCTCTCTTAATTCTGGTTTTTATCAATAGTTGCGAGTAGACAGAAGTTGCTTATTTCCTGAAGACCCTGGTCAGGTAAACACCCGTTTATTTACGTCTGTTTATATCTATATTATTAAAACAGAAGTACAAATATAAAATATCCCTAAGTTTTCCAACTTATTTACAATGACATGCCACTAAAGTAATTAAATGAATCTATCTTTAAGG
This sequence comes from Raphanus sativus, assembly GCF_000801105.2. Classification (NCBI taxonomy): domain Eukaryota; kingdom Viridiplantae; phylum Streptophyta; class Magnoliopsida; order Brassicales; family Brassicaceae; genus Raphanus; species Raphanus sativus. The sequence goes on from NC_079514.1 coordinate 3,322,316, forward strand.
AATCATTGTCTTTTCCTATTTATTAAACTATTTCCTAAATCAAACTTAGCTTAATTTTTGTATTTAATATATTTCCATAAACAAATTAACTAATTTTTAGGAATATTCAAATTTAATATCGATTTTAACTATATAAAACTTGGATAATGTTACCATTAATTATTTTGAACAAAAATCAAGTTTAAATTAGATATTAAACAATATTATGAATATTCCTAAAATATATGTTTAACTTACCATTAATTATTTTGAACAATAAAATTTATATATGCTAAGATTTAAATATCTTTAAACAACTTTTAGAACAATATGAAATATTTGTAAGTGAATATTATTTTTAATATAATACAATCTCACCTAAGATTATATATATTTCAAAAATTTCTAACATATACGTTTTACTATAAATTATTTTCAACAAGACAACTGTATATTATAACCGAATATTTTTTTTCTAACGTATCTAAATCTCACCGTATTATACATATCTGATCAAAATATTTAAATTTTTTATTACATTTGAAAAATAATTTCATGTTAAAAGAAATATTATTCAAACATATCAATAGGTCAATATGTCAAAAGTTTAGTAGCGGGCACGGCTCACTATTTTCTTTGTTGTTATAAAATATTTTAAATATGATAAATATTTAAAATATAAACCAATAAATATTTAAATAATATTAATTTATATAAAAATAAAAATAACAACCCGTGCGGACGCACGGGTCAAGCTCTAGTGTATGCTTTATATTTATAATAATCGTAATTTAACGTTTACGGATTAAATGAATAAGAATCTTAAGATGTGGGCAGCTTTAGTTTCCAAAATTATCCCATTTTCTTCCATTTTGCTGTTTTCTTTTAAGGTATAGTTGAATTAATATTAAACGATGCAATCACCAGCTTTTTGTATTCACACCTCTCTTACATTATTGATTAGATAACCAGGAAACTTTGTTAAAACTTAAAACCAACAAAACCACCAAATTTATTTATTTATTTATTTATATTTTTTTTGGTCAAAGAGCCACTAAATTTATTTAAATATTACCTATTCTCCCTTGTAAATGTTCTCCATCAAAGTGCATTTCAAATTGAGCGGGCGCGTCTTTTGTTATATGATTTCATCTTTAAAATTTAGTTAAATAGACAAATTAAAGTTCAGTGAAATATATTTACTTGTAAATTTCTCAGCTAAAATATCAGGAATCTTTAATTTTGAAGTATTTTTATTTTTTTGTCATTCTGTCCCTTTTGAAAATTTTATGTCCCATTTAACAGTTTGGTTCACAGTTTTACACTTTAAATATTGTACGTAATTGTTTAATTTTATTTATTTATAAAGATACTATCTATATCTTAAGAAAAATTATGCCATTTATTTTCTATTTTAATATATATTAAAACTATATATAATTTATTTATGAAAGATATTAATCATATTATATCTTGTAAAATGTGAAAAAGCAGGCATACTATATGTTATTTTGCTGGCAATCAATGCAATACAAAACTTACACTATTTTATTTATTATATGGTTTTAGCTTGTGAATGATCAATGCGTGAAGAGAAGATCGTCTTCTACAGAGAATCAGAATGCAAATGAAGAACCTAAGAAAGATTTAAGAAGTCGAGGTTTATGTCTTGTTCCAATCTCCTACACACTCCAAGTTGGCAGCGACAACGGCGCCGACTATTGGGCTCCGACACTCGGCTCCGCCAGTTTTCACTGAGACAAAGAAACTCTACCACGTGGAATTCCGACCTTAGAGAAAATGATATAACATCACGAGCAGTCAATCTAATGAGAAACCAACAATTGAGTTTCCAAGACTGATTGCTCATGATGCTATACAAATTAAGTACTTGGTTTAATAATTTGCGTTTGGCGTTTCATCATTTGTTGTTGTGTGTCATCAGCTGATCAAAGCATATTCTGTCCTTCAGAAAACTGTTTGTTAATGTTTTTAATGGTTCAGTGTAATTTGTGGTTAATTAAGTACTTGAAGCAAAGCGAACATAAATTTGTCTTTAAAGGCTTGTTAGATCAAAAAGCTAGGCTTGATCCATGAAAATCCATATCGTTAACGTGGTCTATTTAAATGCTTTGGCTATAATTCTTCATCTCCTTCCTTGCCTTCGCTTCAATCCGTACAAAAGTAAAATTCTCTTTTTTCCTTGTGAGAGTTTCAATTTTCAAGAAAAGCTTCCAACTTTTTTGGCAAAAAGTTTCAACTTTAAGCTTTCCTTTGGTTCTATTTCTTCACATTGTTTATTTTCATGCTACCAAAATGACGATTTTCCTCTATGCAATTACGACGAGTTACCAATTGCTTTGTGCGGCTCCCAATCCACCATTACTTACCAAAAAACATGGTAAGAGCGCTAACCCTAGTTAGTATTCCCTTGGAAATAAACCCTACAAGAGAACCGGTGGTGGTGGCTTAGTGACGTTTGAAGGAATTGAGAAATCCAATAAGACGAACCCGGGTTCAAATCCCACCGACCACACGGATATGAGTTATTGCTTTCGACTCATTTGAATGCCCAGGAGAGAGTCTATCCATGGGCTGTACCTCCACCCGGAGGTTAGACTTGTGTCATCATTGACCCGAGTTTAACCTTTTTAAGTTTACAAAAAAAAAAAGAAACCCTACATGTTACTTGTTGATGAAGGGTTTTAGGTTAATCTTCGATTCCTAAGGCATGGTTCAATTCCTAATATTGATTGGTTTAGTATGGTTTTAGTTTAATATTTTGTTTCTCAAACCGGTTCAGTTCAGTTTCAACTTTTAAACCCTGCCAACTGTTCTACGACTCAATCCGGTAGTTGGTTCGATTTCAGTTTTATAAGAATCAGATTAGATTTGTCCAAATCAAATACCTAATAATATCTCAGTTCGAGTTTGAGCGGTGAACAAAAAAAAAGGTGCGGTTTTGGGGTTTCTACCTTTCTTTTTTGAATTTTTGCTTGGGTAAAAGTAGCAAATGATGGCCCATTGCACTAAATCACTTTAGAACATCTCCAATCCAAACTTATTTTTTCCTCTATAAATCCAGTTAAAATAGAATAATTTTATTATATTGTAAGTTTTTCTTTAATGGTTTATTCTATAATATAGTTACTCTATTATATAGAAGAAAATAGAAAGATTTTATTTTTACTCTAGTGGAATTATAGTGTAAACCGTTCGAATAAAATTTACTCTATAATAGAGCTACTTTAGTTATAAAAAGAAAAAATAGGTATGGGTTGGAATGGTATTAGAGCATCTCCAACCCAACCTCAAATCTTCAAATTTTGGAGTTTTTGTCATTCCAACCCAACCTCAAATCTTCATAACTACTATTCATTTTTTTTCTAGTCCTTACAATTATTTTTTTTCACAAATACATTTGCTAACTTTATTTAGAATAACTTAAATATACCAATATAAAATAAAATATAATAAAATATTACATAATATTAAATTAAAATTCACACAAATATAAAAATATATTAAATAAAGCTCACACAAAATAAACATACATTTAAAAAACTTTAACATAAATTAAAGGAAATGAACATATATAAGAGCATTACGGAAATAGTGCTTGAGTAATTTGGTATTTTATATGTAATTTTCTAAAATTTATATATGTATATGTGTATTGTTTTATTATATATGTAATTTATATTATTTTATTATATAATAATACCGTAATATTGCGTGTTATATAACATATTAAAAGTATGTTTTATATGTATTTGTGAATTTTTATCATTCATTATTAGTAATTTCTATTAATATCAAGGACTATAATGCAAATGAATAAACTTTTAAGGATTTTTTTGAGATTTCATGGTTGGAGCAACCAACCCTCAAATCCTCATTTTGAGGTTTTACTCTCTTTAAAATAAGGTTTTGGGCTAGAGATGCTCTAGATACCAGAGAAACAAACTGAAAAGGGGAGAATAACTTTAGCTCACGTTAATCTATAAGAACCCAATAGAACCATGATAACCGGTCCAATTGCCTAGATCCATGAGAAGATAGCAAAAGAAGGCCCAAAAAGAAACCTGCAGAAGGTAAATGAAACCCAGAAGAATTGGTAAAGATTCATGGGCTCCCGTCTTCCTCAAGGATAGAAATTTTGAATTGAAATATGAAATGCATGTTTTTTTTTAATATGAAATGCATGTTGTACTATAATTTGCGAGATAGCTAAGATTGAAATGTTAATTAAGTGCATGACCATGATTTTGACAGTATTAAGTAACTAATAATTGTGACCTATTTCATCCGGTTCTAACCTTATGCCGTACAGGTAGAAGGGAAAAAAGAAAAGCCATGTCAAAGGAAAGAAAGAAAGCCACGTAGAAGAGAAGAAAGAAGGCCACATCACTTTGGTTAAATATAGACAGTAATTACCACAAACAGTAAAAAATGCTGGTGAAAAATCAGCCAAATATAAATCTTAAATTCAATTACCAAAATCTAAAATTAGTATATAATATTTTGTAATATTAAACTAAATCTATACACAATTTTTGAATAGTATATCAGTTTAATCTAGTACAAACCTCTTAAATGCTAAACCCATACCTAAATTTTGAATACTAAACCCTAAGTTGTTATCATTAAACCCTAACCTCAAATCCCAACTTCAAAATATTATACCCTAAATTTTAATTACTAAACCTTAAACCCAAATATAAACTTTAAACTCAAATATAATATAACGAAATACATAGTATAGTACATATTGGAGAATAAAATAGAACACTTTTTATTAATCTCAAATGGAACGACACATGATTGGATCACTAAACTCAAATTTCAACTCCCACCTTCCAAATACTAAACCCTAAATACTAATAACTAAACCTCAACCCCTACTTTCCAAATACTAAACCGTAAATCTTAATCACTTAACCCTAAACCCTAGTTATATACCCTAAACCCAGATAAAATTGAATAAAATACATAGTATAGTACATACTGGTGAATAAAATAGAACATTCTTTATTAAGCATCAATATGGAACGATACATGATAGGGTGAGTAAACCCAAACCTCAACCTCTACCTTCCAAATACTAAACCCTAAATCCTAATCACTAAATCCAAAACCCTAGTTATATACTCTAAACCCAAATAGAATGGAACAAAATACATAGTATAGTACATATTGGTGAATAAAACATAACACTCTTTATTAACCTTCAAATGGAACGATACATGATAGGGTCACTAAACCCAAACATCAACCTTCCAAATACTAAACCCTAAATCTTAATCATTAAAACCCTAAACTCAAGTATAAATCCTAAACCCAAATAGAATAAAACAAAATACCTAGTATAGTGCATATTGGAAAACAAATAATACATTCTTTATTAATCATCAAACGAAACGATACATGATAAAAAGTATAATAACAAACTATTTCACATTACATAACATGAATAAAACATCCATTATACATATTGTTTTCATTTCTATTCCATACGAATATAATAGAATAGAACACAATGTTACAAATCTGTTCATCTTCTTTAATCAATTTTGGGTCATTTACAGAGACAAAAATAAGTGTAACAGACAACATCCGTGTGATAAATACATGTAATCGCCTAGTAAACTGAAGAGATCAAGGCGATTGAAGGAAGAGTTGATGCACCTCGTGGTGGCGTTTACGTCGTTGGCGACTCCGTAGATATCAGATGCGCAAAGCTTTACGTCAGTAGCCAAGCAAGCCGTTGCAAATGGGCATCACCTCTTTTTTTCTGAGATGGCGACGCTTTTACCGATCGGCCGTCATCGTTGGAACTGTAAAACAAAAACAAAACAGAATATAAAAGTATGATTGAGAATGAATGATTTAAGAGAAGAAGGAAAAGCAATGGAAGATGTGTTGTGTCTGTTCACCGGAGTGATACGTCTTCATTTTTGTTCATTTCGTGTGAAGAAATTGTGTGAAAAAATATGTGTGAATGAACACAGACCACGTTTTATCTTTTACAGTTACATATTATTAATTAAATTTTGTTTTCTTTGTGCAGGTTTCACCGGTTGTAGATAGGGGTATAATGACAATATTATATAAAAGCCACAATACATGTGGATGATTTAGGTTTTTTGGTTATACAATGAATAATCTTTTGTTTGATTGCTGTACAATGCAATTTCCGAGAAAAAAAGTGGCCATTTCGTTTTAGTCTTGTAGACATTAGTATTTGGTATTATTAGTGAAGATAAATAAACAATAATATCTACTGGATGGATATGCATTCACAATTTTGTTAGTCGTACTTTTGGTATAAAATTCTGATTAAAAATTCTTTTGTTTTGAATAAAGAAAAAATGAAAAATTAGCGTACAGTGTTAGATAATATTATTGTGATCTTTCTACTCTTTAGTTAGCTAGAAAATATTTAATTAATAGATAGGAATAGTTCATAACAGACAATAACTAGCCTAGCATTTTCTGAACATAAAGAATAAATGGCATTGCTTCCACGTGTACTAATTTGTTAGTAGATAAGTATTATCCATGGGAAAAAAATTCAATTGTACTACTTTTTAAATTTCTATTAATAAATAAGTATTTTCATAAATATTCTAAATTTGTGATAAAATAATGTTAAATTAATATTTTTAAATGTTTATAGAATAATTATAATCCAACTCCAATCCTTTAATACTAAATTCTAAACAATAACTAATAAAGTTTAAACCTAAAAGCTAATATATTTTTTTAATAGGCGATATTTTTGAAAATGTTTTTAGCTTGTATTTCTAATAATTTTTTATTATTCATATTGGATGTATCTCTCATTTTATATATGTTCTCTTTTTCGGTGGATCATATTATTGAGAAACATAAATAAATAGTGGATTAAGGGGGTTATCCATAACACCCGATCCAACAACAAATTATATTGTGAAACATATTTATGCAGAAGATGACAAAAAAATCGTCTCTTACTTTTCTTTATTCCAATCCACAGAAACTACAGAATCTTCCCACTCGATGAAATACCAACAAATAATAAAAGAAGACTCTAAGGAAAAACAATACAATAAGATAAAATATAAGAGCTGAGCGTTTTCTTTCTCTTCTCACGTCATAATCAAAGTTTATGTTCTAATTTTGTTACACGTAATTATTAATTAGGTAATTTAAATATTTAATTAGATTATTATAATGAGTAGTATACTATAATACTTCTAGAACACAGTTAATTCAATATAAAATATTTAATAGTTAATTTATATTTACCATATCTGTGATAAACATCTTTTATAATTTTTAATTAGTTAATTTAAATATTTAATTAGATTATTATAATGAGTAGACTACAATATTCTAATTATAAATCTCATTAAAATACGTACTCTATTTGTATTATTTTACGCGGTTTTAAAAGTTTCACTTAGATTAAAGAAAATAGAAAATTTTATATAATTTATTTTGATTATATAAAAATAATATTAAATAAAATTAATTATAACAGTAAGAATATATATTATTTTGTAAATTAACATAAACTTCAAATAACATTAAATTTTATATAAAATAGAGCGAATATCAATTATATTGAAACAAAATAAAAATTCTTAAATACCACTTATATTGATACAGAAAGAGTATTAATTTGTAGAAATCATATAATCTATAATCAAACTCCAAATTTAATATACAAGTTTTAAAGACCTTGTCATTAAACCAAGTGATTTCCACTAACACTCGGTGTTTAATAGCACAATGTGTCAATATATAATAAAAACACTAATATTTTCAGCAATATACAATATAATATACTAATACCATATCCTCTTTATATTATTTTATGAGCATCATAGAGAATAACCTTTACTTGATGTATTATTTACATGTATGCAATTTCTTACGTGTCAGCTCCACAAGCCTTCTCACCTTAAATTTTTAAAAATCTTTTCTTAACTAGAAGAATTACAAAAATTGACATTGATCATTACACTAATATATAACATCAGGTTCACTCATACGCATTACTATATGTCTCGCATTTGACATTCGATTCACTCATTCGCATACGTCTTGTTATTATTATATATAGCAATTTATTTATAATTATGAGGTTTGTATAGCTTTGCATTACTGTATAAATATGAAATTTTGATATTTTAACTACAAATAATATTTGTCGTTAAGTTAATTTCCTCATTATTTGTTGCATACTATTTCTTATATATAGACTAAAGAAATTTTTATTATGATTATTTTTATTATTAGTTGTATTGTTTGTCATAGTCATAACAATAATGAAATGTTGATACGTTAACAATAATGAAATTTTGATACATTAATCATAGAAATTAATTTCGATGAAGATGTGTTATGTCTATGAAGAATTACTTATGGCACATTCTTCAAATCACAACATTGACAATCTCTGAGATTTCTGAGATCGAGATTGATGGTAAACAAACGTATATAAGGAAACATGATATCATGATATTCAAACTTATAATTAAAATCCAACAATGATTGATATATTTTTTTTCCTCTAGCATTGATTAAATCGAGTATAAATGGTAATGTCTATTTTTACGGAAATCTAATTGTATAGTTTAGGAATGAGAAAGATTTGTTTTCGAAAACCATTCGTAAGATTATTAATGTACGATTGAAGAGGGTCATTGACCACTTTGTGATTACCTTAAATATGGCAAGTATATAAATCGATTTATGGCTGATTTATTTGACTTCAAAGTAATCGAATGACATTAGTACATTATCGCATTAAGGTTACCAGAATTGGAGCGCAAGTTATGTCCTCCATTTAATTTGACGATTTGAAAGTCATTAGTTCGATATATTCATTATTTCTAAACCCTAATCGATTTCTTCTACTATATAACAAGTAGTTCTCACCACCTATCACCTCACCACACTCTATTAACTCTTATTTTGTATGCATGGTTTTATTAGTATATTTCATATGTTTCGTTTTATCTTAAATTTATGATTTTAAATGAAAACAAATTTGGACTTATATATCTACGTTTTGTGTTATCTTTGCATCATAATTTTTTATTAGTATTTATTTATTCTTATTGATTCACTTCCATAATATATAATCCAAGTAAATAATTAAACGAATACAAAAGTTTAAAAATAAATACAAAGATTAGTGTAGTTTTTTTATTTTTTATGAATTTTACCTTTATAATTTCTATTAATTTAATGTGATTGTCTATTAAAATAGTCTGCGCGGATTATCACCTAGTATAATTTAATTCCCATGTTATTTTTTTTGAAAGATAACTTAATTCCCATGTTAACATCTCAGTAAGTGGAGATAGGTGGCTATGATTAGCTTAGATGCCTTCATGTCTAAGCTCTAAGGTTCATGGCCCATTCCCAAAGCTGCTTTAAAAAACTCCAAAAATGAAAAATTATTTTAAATAATAATATCAACAAGAAATATAATTTTGTTTTAAATATAAATTAAAACAATGAGACTGAGAAAAACAAAGCACTAGTTTTCGAAACGAGGCTTATATTATATAAGCTATATAGCCTATACTACTGGAATGGCTTTGTCGTGTGTCGTTTTCGCCAATTATTAGTTTCAAGTTGAAACCTCGTGTCGTTTCCATGTATTCTTCCTTCTTGACGACGTACACGCGCTGTCGTTTTCGATTTAGTTGTGTGGCTACCGGCTACTACAATCGTAGTGGTATCCAAAGTAAAACACTAAAACTCATAAGATTCTTTTATAAAATATAACCGCATAAAATTTATTTTGGAGGAAGTAAAAGAAGCGTATTCAATTTTTTTTTGATAAATGAGATATACAGATTATCCACTATTACTATATTCCACTATGTGTATGCTTCTTATGATATTCTTTCAGTTTTACAATGACTAGCTAGTAGTCATTTCTAGATTTTAAGGTCATCGCACTCGATGAATACGATTAATACTGCTACCTAATTTACAAAAAAAAAGCATCAGTTTCAATTACAAACTCCAAAATCTTTCGATGTTCGATCAACAAACGTTAGTAAATGACCATACTTCGGACTAAAAGACCTTTTGGTCTATTATTTGTGGAGTAACACGTATAAGAAGTTTCTAACGACAACAAAGTAAATGTGGCTCGCCACGTACGAAGAGGTCTTTTCCTTTAATTTGTCGGATCGCCTTAGTGGCTACGGCAATGGTCTAAATTTGCTATCAGCTTTAAAGACATGACTCAACTAATATATCATATTAAATTTATAAAAAGCTTTGGAGGACATATACACTTAGGGAAAATCTAATCATAGTTAATGTTGCATCTGATTGGATATTGGGCATATGATGTTTCAAACGCATTATCGTTAAAATGTGTGATATTCTATTGAAAGATATATTAAGTTGGTTTTAAAAAATGGTAAGCGTAATACAAATAAAAATATCAACTCCAGACCTTTTCCGCTTTAATATAAGAGTCTCTTAATATAAATCATGTGAAACATAATACACATAAAATGTGTATATATACACTCTCTTTTTAACAAAAAAGATATATACAAGAAATTATTGTTTTGGCCAAAGTTGCATACAAGATTTCTTTCTGTTTAATACTATCACAATCTTATATATAAACAAGTGCAAATACAAGTGTTCAAAAAAAAAAAAAACAAGTGCAAATACAACAACAGAAAATGGTACAAATATAGAGATGGTTATCAACTACTCCCTCTGTTTTTTTAAAATAGATGTTTTAGAAAAATAATTGTTTCACAAAGATGTATTTTTATGTTTCCTATACAAAAACTGCAAATTTCAATAAAATTGATTGAATTATTGAAAGACTATTGGTTAAAATGCATTGGAATTTGATAATTCTAAAAATGATGTATAGTTAATGTTTTCTTAATATGTGTGAAAACATCAAAACATACATCTTTAAAAAACAGAGGGAGCAATTAACTGTATACTATATATATATATATATATATATATATATATATATATATATATATATATATATATATATATATATATATATATATATATATATGTTACAAATTACAAAAGATTCACTAATTAGTGGTACTGGTATCAGCATAGGTTTTAGGCTCAATTCTCTTTCTTTATTTTCTTAATGAAAGTTTGATCAGTGACAAAAAAAAAAAAAAGGTATCAGCATAGGTCGATCTCTCTTGCTGAGACAGATCGACTTGTCTAGATTTGCGAATTAAAAAATCTAACTCATGCGCGCGTAATATTTATAGTTCTTGAACTATATACATGTGTTTGATTTCTAAGAACTTAAGGATTATAAATATTATTTGTTAACTATTGTAGATGTAATAAAACTTCAATTTAGTCTTAAAAGCGATGTTATTTAGTTGTCGTTAAAAAAGTTGTAGAGTTGTAGTGTATTCTTTTGTTTTTTTTGGTAAAAAGTTATAGTGTATTTACTATAAGCAAAACTCTCTAAGTGGCTTGCCATGCTCGTAGATCAGCCTGCCAGAAAACGGCTATATATACTCATGAAAAGCTCACGAATGATATCTGGGTTTAATTACTTAATTCACACTCTATGATTAGTATCATCATTATTTTATATCACTCACTTTTGAAACGTTTGTAACCACCACAGCTACAATTCGGTTGCTTACTCTAGAGTTAAACCTCATTTTACCCTCAACTTCCTTTCCATCATTAACGGTTAGATATGCATATGTTATGATATGTGGATAACTAAGCTCTAATAAAATGAAATTTATAAGAAATAAAGCCATTAAATCATACAAAGAAGACTTCTTTATTGGCGACTACTCCAACCTCTTAATGAGAAAGAAAAATCTTTTGTCTAAAGTTGTGGTTTAGGTTGTTTCTCTTTCTTTATATTTATTTAATATGTACAATATCCTTTCTCATTTGTTTATACTAAATATATAATTTTCCTTATCCTTTAAATACGCTTAACTTCTTTCTTCCATTACAAACCAATCTTACAAGAGAGAGAGAGACAAACGAAAGAAGAAGAACAAAAATATAATCTCCTCCACGAAAAATATATATAAAATGGAAACTTCTGTCCCAAAGAGAGACTTATTCACAGAAATGGAACAAAACGCTCAAATCGCAGCCAAGAGACTTTGGAAAGTCGTGCGGATCGTCTTCTGCGTTTTGAAAACCGGTACGGTCAAAAACAAGCTCATGCTTGACTTAAACCTAATGCTCAAGAGAGGCAACAAAGCCATCACTAACCTCCGCCGCCGTCGTTCTAGCTTCACCGGCGGCGCTGACGTTACCTCCTCCTCACGCGTCCGTGACTACGAGTTCAGCTGCAGCAACACCCCAGCGAATGACCCTTTTTCCTACATGTGCAAACGCAAGCGCCGCGTCCACGGCGGTATTGACAAGGAAGACGCTGTGACCGAAGCGGTTAAGAAGGTTTTGAGTTGTTAGGCGAGAATGATACGGGCGAAGCGGCTGGAGAGTCTCCGTTGGTGGCGTTTCCGGCGGTGAGACAGCTTAGAGTGACGGATTCGCCGTTTCCATTAGACGACGGTGGAGATCATGATCACGTGGTGGATAAAGCCGCGGAGGAGTTTATAAAGAAGTTTTATAAGAACCTTAAGCTGCAAAAGAAGATGGGGAACGCATTAGATTCGCCGTACCACGACGGATGGGTTAGGTGATGCGTGCGTTTAGAGACCAACGCGACTTGAGACTTGACTTGAGTCAGCTATATTTCCCTTTAAGAGTGTTGTTGTATACTTGAATTTGACTTGTGTTTATCTCTTCGGTAAAAAGATGTAAACATGGCTGTGTAAATATTTTCTTATCATAGTGAAAAATACTATATTGGTGAGTTTATCAAATCCATAATAACGTCATATATATATATATATATATATCTGATAAATTATTATAGGGAAATACCCTAGGATAGTTCTAAATTCTTTTGTCACAAATATTTCTAGGATTAACTAATTTTAAAAATAATCAAAATGATCAAAATGTTTTATTAAAAAATAAATATACATTTATATTTCTAGGATTAACTAATTTAGATTTTAGAGTTAAAACGTGAGATTTTTTGATTGAATTTAAAATTTTATAATACTAAAAAATATTAAAAATTAAAAATAAAAATTTAAATAGTTTCAAAAATCATTTCTAATTTTAAAAAGAAATTTTTTGAAAATAAAAAATGTCGAAATGAAAAAAATTATAAAAAAATTCGAATTTGAAAACATATAATTCAAAACTATAGTTTTTTATTTATTTATTTATTTGCATTTATATATCTAGAATATAGAGGTCTTTATTTATTAAATGAAACATTTTGGTCATTTTTAATTTTTACGTGTTTTTTTGTGATAAAAACTTTAAAATAGTCTATTTAGGAGAATTAACTGTTATTATATGTACTTATTAATAATATTGTAAAAATTATATATTATCCAATAATGACATAGCAATTGATGCTAGTGATGATCACTTGAGTTCAAACTCACATATGTTAACCAAGAAGTAAATCTTATCAACTTCATGAACGATATTTGAAACATAAAAAGATGTTAGCTTTTCAGTTTTTTTTAATGCAGAATACATAATGTAAACTAATTTAACATGGAGAGTATGTTTCTTCTGTCACAAACAAAAAAAGAGTATATATTATATGATAATCTGATATGTTAAGCAGGCACAGAACAGAGAAGATTTGTATAAACTAAGAGCACAATATTAAGATACGATGTCGCTCTCGAGTTGTTCATCGAGCAACCATATCGTTTCGAAACTTTCAATTTGGTTCATATAAACATTGCATAGGTGGAGGCAATACGACATGTTACCTACTGAAAAACGTCTTTCTCAGGTATTAAAAACACCCGACGTCTTTATTTAAAAACTGAAGTAAAATAGTTTTTTTTTCTAATATAATAACTAATAAGCGCGCAAAAGTTCGACTCGGTTAATAACTTAATATATAATCTTTAATTTGTTTATATTCACCAAAATTTTTGCAAACCAAAATAGTTCAAAACCCTTTAAATATCAAATATATTTTGGGCGAAAGCTAAATAGTACCAAATTAAACTAGCATATAAGGACAAAGATCAGAAAAAAAAATATTTCTTCCGGAAGAGATTTCAACGAATTGTAGAGGAACCTTTTTTCAATTTTTCAATTTTTTATTGGTTATCAATTTTTTAATACTGATGTTTTGAGAGAAACTCAAGAAATTTTTTTAACCACTAATGATGGCCTAATGTTTTCCCCTAATTTATTCAAATTATACAACCTGCAAGACAAACAAATTCAATAATCATTTGTGTATTGATATCTTTAATATAGCATATTCTAGTATTTATACTAAAACACCCACGAATTGGTCCAATGTCGCATGTTATAGCTGAATAGAAAACTATATAGACAAATTGGTATGTTAATAATATTGCTATGTCCAACATCTTATTTTGTGGCAGTCCAACATGTTATAGAGTTCCTAAGATCAAGAACAAACTATTTATCACCTATTGCAGCCCTTGGGCCGGATACAAGGATTTCAATGTTAATGCTAGGTCCATATTCATCACAGTGAATTTACAGCCCAATGCTATATACATCTTGAAAATGCTATTAAAATATTTTCTTTGATGTCTTAAATCATAAAATTCTACATTTTAATAATACGCTCTAGAATTCTCTCTAAACTTTCCCAACCGTCTTCCAACTTTTTTCTTGCAGTTTTTCCGGTGACTGACGGTTTTCGCCGGCACCGAAGAGGCTCTGCTTCTTTCTTCATCTCTAGCTTGTTCACTTACTTTTCTTTCTCGGATTTCAGTGTTTTGTGGTGTGGTTTTATAATAGTCCTTGTCTATATCACCTCCGGTGGTGTGGGTGGCTCACTTTCTTATGTGGCTTTTGTACAAGGATTCAAGGCGGATCTAAGGGTTTGGTTGATTCGTATGGCCTAGTTTGAGGTGTTGGTCTCCTCATAGCAGTGATATTGAAGCGTTTGTCTTTTGGCAACAGGTTCGCTTTTGACTAGTGCACCGGCTTTAGTTTACGTATTGGTTTTTGTCCTTATAATAAGTTACGTATTAGTATTCTAGTGATTTCATCTTTTTTCTCTCGTGAGAAATTGGATCTAGTTTCAATTTGGGATTATTTTGGTCTCCATTTGTCTCTTTCGAATATGTGCTTTTACAGCAGTGAGAGTGGATCTGAACGATCAATTCATATGATCCATCTGATTTTTATTTTGCATTTCAAGTTTGTTTTGTATTTTAGTTGAAGCTAATCTGGACAAACTTGATAAAGACAATGAAAAAGAAGACTTATTTAGACGATGAGAATTATTATCATGTTTTCGCTAAAGGTATTGGAAGTCCGTCTGCTATTGTGGGATCGGGAACACCTAATCTACCTTAACTTGAAACAAGACCAGTTTGTGATGGCTAATGTGGCTGTGATGTTTTTGCTCGCCGGTTTCGGTGTAGAAAAATGATTAGTTTCTTTTTATCGTTTAGTCATTTTTCTTTGATGTTATATGTTAAATCAGATTGAATAAAATAAAGTGTTAAAAAAATACGCTCTAAACGGAAGTAGAAACTATTCTTTTTCTTGCTGACCAAAAATAAAGTAAAAAACTATTATTCTGTATTGTTTGAATTGAAATATGCCCGTCCGGGAGCTAACAGTTTGCACTGGTTTGTAACATGCATGAGTTATACCGAGTACTCAGTCGGGCGCCAGCGGCTTACTCAAGTGCCCCCGAACCGTGCGAAATGGTAGCCTATTACACGGCTCAGTAACTTTGTCTGGCGTGGAGGTACGTAGCATCATTAGATTCTCAATTATCTCATTAAAAACTAACTATTTTTTCTTCCGTTTCATAATAAGTTCCGCTTTAACACATTTTATGCATATTGAAAGTTGATATTCTATTCGTTTCAAATTAATCCATGTTTTGGGTTTTTCATACTTATTAGTAAAACATATTAAATTTTAGTACTAAATGTATAGTTTTTATGATTATCTTTTTTCTATAACTTTCAACCAATCAAAATTTAATAAATACAATTCATTTTTTGAAATTTGCAACTTATCATTATTATCTATTAAAATTGCATTAAAATAAAAAAAATACATCATTTTGAATTTTTTTTTTTAAACATAAATTAATTTGAAATAGAAGGAGTATAATATATTAATGTACTCTCGTTTAATGTATGATTATTTAAATAAAATAATTTAAATAAATGTCTACTGGTTAGTTGAAAAGATAATAAAAAAATTATATGAAAAAAATAATGAAAATGTAGAATAACACTTATTTTGAAACAATAAAAGAAAAGCTAAAATGATATTTATACTAAAACAGAGAGAGCAATTTCTAAATTATGCAGTTATAAGTTTATAATATCCCTAACAAGTCAACTCTCAAATATAATTATGAAGATATTGATTGTGTAATTATCATTAATAGTAATATTCGTCAGATCTTAATTAATGAAGATAGCTTTTAATAATTTTCAGTTCATCAGTGGTCCCAATTCGGTTGACCCATGTTGTTTTGATTTGATTACCTTTGCACTAATTAAGATCGTTCAATAAATTGGGTACTCTAGATATCATATAATATTAGATCGTTCAATAAATTGGGTACTCTAGATATCATATAATATTAATTTAACGCATAGAAAATTAAAAGCATGTGTAGTTACATGGGAGAAAAAAATACTATTAGGGGACGGTCGAAATCATATGAGCGCATGTCTTGACTATTACCACATGTTCGATATTTTACGACATCACAGAAATACATTTTCTGAGAGTAACAAATGAAACGATACATAATAAAACCATGCTTTTTTCATTGATACAGTCCAAAGATTCAAGGGGGATTCAAACTGTTTTTTTCTCTCGCCGACTTAAGGTTGATTTTGTCTTCGTTATATATACATATACATTATTCTCATGTATATGTAAAAGCGTCGAGCATTAGTTTTCGAGCAAAACGATTAGAGGAGACCAAACTATATCGACCCCTCCAAATCTTATCAAAATCTTATCTCCATCATTAACAATGATCGAATCTTTGTATCAAGATGTTTGATTTAGATAATTACATTATTTTATATTTTTGTCCTTGAATATTACTATCTTTTATACTATTAAAACAAAACTAGTAGTATATATATTTGGTTCGCCAATCTACATGGTATTAATTGCTATTGTGGACCAATTTTACGGTATTGTAAAATATTTAAATTATGTTTACTTTGATCAAATTATGAAACCGTGGTCGTCATTACAACGATATCGCAATTGAAGAAATGATCAGACTATTGTAGAGGCTTTTTGGTCGTAGAGGCTTAAGGATTATCGATTTAAACAAAAAAATTATTGGTAGCGAAAAACCTAATAGTGTACATATAAGATTTATGAACCAAAATTAAGCTTCATTAGATTTAAACATGAAATACGAGGACAACGAATCTGCTATTATGTTTTATATGATGTATTCACCAAAACGTAAGTTTAATGCAGCACCTTATAATTATCTGAATACTTTTTCCTAATAAAGTCTAATCTTATATTGCTCGTCGGTGGAAACACAATAACGAATACCACCAGACTAGCGTTCCAACGCAGATTCGAATTCGCGTCAAACAGAAGCATGATGATTTCAAATAGAGTGTACATTATACATTTTTCAACATGCTCTCTATTATTCACCTTACAAGTGACCAATATTGCGCAAAAGTGTGTTTATATATAAAATATTTCCTGACTATGAAATAATAGTATAAACTAAAAGCAAAAATGAAGGTGGTTTACATGTTTGCTCGTCTATATACCGAAGAGACACCACGTATGATTCCCACTAGAGCACTGTCAAAAGGAAAACAAGAAAAAAAAAGTGAAAAAAATTAAGCTTTAACTTGTTTTATAATTTTGATCGCAAAAAATGAAACGAAGTCCATTGCCAGGCAGGTAGGACCGGGCATTTTGTAACTAAATCATCGCTCCACATTGATAAATGTGATTATATTCATATAATTGAATAACGAGTCAAACTTTATGGCTTTAAACTCATTGCTGATTATCTTTGAAAAATAAGAAAATACCAAAGAATGCGCACTTTTAGGCCTTATTGTCGCATTTTGTTGATTTTCTGTTTGAAATATATTGAGTGTATACTTTGTTTCAAGTTTAATGGTTAGGATTCCTTACACATATGGCAATCGTTGTTATTTAACTCGATCTTTAAATTTAGTTCAGTATTGCTGGTTTTAGAATTTATTTAAACTCGATGTTAAATTTATCTTTAAGACTATTTGCATGTGGAAGAATATATATAGTTCTGATAATTTAAATATAAAATATTTATATAAAAATCAAAATTATATAACATGTATGCCATGTTTGGGTCACAAATCATATATTGCGTGGTATGAATAAGAATTCTTAAAAATTATGTGGATTGTTTATCTAAGAAAACACCGAATAAATGACAACAACAGTCATAAAAATGTACAAGAAAAGATAATTTGACAAAACTATCAAAGAGATAATTTTTGTTCTAAAGTTTTACAAGAATTCGTTGATGTGAAGCAATGATATGATACAAGTGTTTTTAGAAAAGAGCGGTCTTTCCTATATACCCTTTTTATTATTTGATAAACATTTTTAATAAATAATTTTGTATTTATATGTAATTAACAAAATGACATTATTTATGTGTCACTTTTGTATCGCTTTTCAGTCCACTTAATAAAATATGTATAACTTACTAGAATATTTACAATGAAATTCCATTAAACATATTTATCATATCATAAACTGTTACACATAAACAAAAAAATATAAATCGGCTATGGTTAGCGGACCAAACGAAATTTAAATATAAACCGGACGTTACATTATGGATTTTGCTATTATATATCATTATTTCTTTTGATAAAAAAGTTTTAATCAGACCAACTTTTATTCTCAATGGTTTTGTTATATAACAAATCAAACTAAATTTTTATTAGAATGTTCTTTCTTTCAATATCAACCACTGCGTATGTCTATTGATTCATATGATTTGTCTCTTTGGTCCAATAATTGAATAACTAGATTTTGACCCGCCCTTAAAAAGGGCGGGTATTTTTTCTGTTGGAAAATTTATTTTACGTAGTAAAAATTATGATTCTTGATAAATTATATATTTTAAATTTTTATGAAATTTATCTAAAATTTAATTATATGACTTATTTTGTTATTTTAAATATGAATAAATTTTAGAAGACTCTAAATAATTATAACCCGTAATATGATTTTATTTATTTAACCCGAAGTTAGACTTATTTTAAACTGATTTTTTGTTAACTTAAATAAAATATTTCATATCTTCAACACTCTCTGTATTGAAAAATTCATTTGTGTATTTCAAAACATTTTCTATATTAAATTTAGTTTATGTAATATAGTTTTTATTTTAAATGAAACTAATTTTTTAAGGAGTTGAGATAATTCGGACCCATACTATGAACTTTTTATTTAATCATTTGTTATTTCAGCTTGATTTTATTTTGAGGTTTCATTTAATAAATGCTTTCAAATAGTTAATAACTTGAAAGGAGTTGAGATAATGCTTTCAAATAATTAATAACTTTCGGATAAATGGGTTTAACATAATATATTTTAAATGCGTTACTAAATATAATCGAAAATTTCAAGTTATTAATTATTTAAAATCATAATTTTTATTACGTAAAATAATTTTTCCAACAAAAATATACCCGTCATTTTTAAGGACGGGTCGAAATCTAGTATATTTTAAATGAGTTACTAAACATAATCAAAAATTTCAAGCCCATTGATCCGAAAGTTTCAAGTCCATTTAGTTTTAATAATTCATTGAACAAAAAAAATTGGATTGTCAATTTATTTTAAAACTCTATTGGGCTTTTAAGTGGCCGAAATTCCTTTTTAATTACACATTTCATTTAAAAAAAGAAAGTAAATGGAATATTTTGTAAAAACATAAAAATTTCAGGGGCAGATTCACAAACATGCTTCTGCTTTAATAGTATAGATCTATTTAATCTAATATTTAAAGTTAGTTTTCTTACTGTGCAAAGTTATATTGTATAAATCTCACTGGTTAGAACCATAATATATAAATCAATTTCATGTTTTTTTGTAAGACTTCAATAATTAAGTGACATTTGTTTTTGTTTAAGACAATAGTCAAGCATGACGATTCATATGTAGTGACATTATATATTACATATTTATCTATGTATTATATGTGTATTTCACTAAGTTATATATGACTTTTATCTGATTTATAAATTCTGCTAGATGAGGCGTTAAGTATCAACATAATATATACGTTATATATTTTCACTTTTTATTTATATCATTTAAAGAACTAAGTCATATATGGTAAAAATCTAAATATATGACTTGTTAAATTTTTTTCATAAACTCGATCAGATTAATATAATTGATTATCTGCTAGGCTAGTGTGAACCCGGCCATATGTTGTTGATTTCTGCTAAGTAGAATCTTATTTTTTTTCTTAGTAAACCAAATCGGAAGTTTTCTTAGTAACTGATCAACTACTGTATATGTGAATTGTTAAACGTTAATTTTGGTTTCTGACTGTTTAAAGTTATGTCTAATTAGCTATAAGGTAAAAACATATTCCAAATTATCATCTATACATATATAATTTAGTGGACACCGATTTGAAAATATATTTAGAACTTGAATAAGACGATATATTGACGAGATATCTTGAACACTTTAACTTAAGCACCAATGTTTTTTAACTAAGTAATCAACATAAATCAGACAATTAATTATTCAATAAAAATATCAATTCTTTAATATTGTCAAATTTCATAGTTAATATTTTTTCCTATTTGTTGATTCCTTAGTTATATACTTTCGAATAATTTTAAATTATAAACTAAAATTTAGGGCTTATTAATTAGTGTTAAATTTTGGCTAAATAATATTCGTTTTGTTTCGAAACTAGCTGGAATTAATCATATCAGTTTTCACTATATACATAGCATATAGCATGAAGTAATATCTAGGGTATCACAATCTACAAGGATTAAAAGCAGCAAATAAAATGAATGCCATGAATTTCCAATTCTGATTTGAAACCAAAGAGTCTAAACCAAAGAGTCTATGTAGAAAATTAAGATAAAAGTCATAATATTTGGAAAGCAGTATTCGACTGTTGGTGAAAAGACTATTGAAATTGTTTTAGTATATGCAAAAGTAAATTGTGATACCGTTTGTATATTTTTTATTAAAAAACTATTATTATATTTCAGCTAATGCTATAGTTTGTTTTGATTTTTCAAGGAGATAAATCCATCCAACAATTTGTTATCCATAAAATTTAATAAAATTATAATAAACCAAATGTATTAATAAGATTATTACTGATTGTTGTCCATCATTAGATCGTTGGTACTCAGATATTCCACTAAATTTATAAACCGAAATCGCAGTTTTTTCATTACTTTTTATATCAAACTTTACATCGTTATGTATGTTATGTGAATACTATGATTTTTACCTTTTAATATTTATTGATTAAAAGTTGTAAAAGATTACCACCTAGTCTTGTAGTAATCCAGTATTGAAAATAGTAGATTATGAACTATAGCATCGAATTAAAACTTTACATAGAGTTAATGAATGCGTATAATAAGTTACACGGACTATCAGAAAATAAAGGAAATAACT
Source organism: Raphanus sativus (assembly GCF_000801105.2). Lineage (NCBI taxonomy): Eukaryota > Viridiplantae > Streptophyta > Magnoliopsida > Brassicales > Brassicaceae > Raphanus > Raphanus sativus. Next base: position 3,344,072 of record NC_079514.1, read on the forward strand.
ATTTTGCAAAAAAAAAGGAAAATTTCGGTAGCTATTCTCTCCGAGCCGATACTAAGCCGTCAAAACTAAGACACGTGTGCAAATTAGGCCCATGTGCTGTCCTCATGCAAACTTAATCAAATCACTATTTAAGAATTAATGATTGCGATTAGTGACCAGAAGTAACAGAGGAATGTGAGGTTAGTGCACACGTCTGAGATGCCGAGCGTGTGTGGAATCATATGATATGTACTTTTTCCTTATCAAAAGCCTATATATGGTGGCCGAATAAAAAGGAGCTCTATGTAAATGTTTTCATATATAGGCTTGGGAACGGATCTAATAGTAGCATATTTTCAGTATTCGATGATTTGCTTCGTATTTTATGGATATCTGATTTTCTGATCTACTTTGCTTTGCAAAAATATGAATATCCGATTTTTTTTATATTTATATTTACGGATATTTACGAATACATCATCTATTTTGTTCAATACAAGTAAATATAGAAAAACATAATACCAATTACTTTTAACGCCTCGATCGCCCAGAGTTAATGGGCTAGGCCTGGGTATTCGGATCCTTGGATCGGATTCGGGTCAGATTATTTCGGATTCGGGTCTTAGGACCCGATATTGTAATTTGAAATTTTCGGTTCTGGGTCGGTTCAGGTTGTTTCTGGTCTGGGTCGGTTGGGTTTAAGATCTAGGAACCGGTAATATCCGATATTTTTTGGTTCTTAACAATTTCGGGTCGGTTTTCAGGTTTCCGGGTCCAATTTAAGGTAAAATTCATCAATTTTGGGTCGGTTTTATTTTCTTCGAGTCGGGTTTACCTATTTTCGGAAAAGGTAAGTCAACTTTGGTGACATAGATAGTCAACTCAGTTCTCTTAAACATTTTTTATATATCACAACTCGGGATGTTACACGTATTCTGTAGAAAATTCAAGAAATATCAACCGTCAGTCAAAACTATTGTGCGATTTCAAAACTAATCAAGACATGCACTCCTAATAAGTACTATTAAATCGTAACAAAATTAAATTAGCTAAAGCTTTGAGTTTTTTATTTAATATAATCCTTGTGTTTATTTACTCATTTCATATCACTTTAAGTGGTTTTTTTAAGAATATTTTTTGTTTCAATTTAAGTGATGTTTTCAAATTTTCATGTAAAAATTAAATGTAATTTGATGTTTTTGACCATTTGTATTTGTAATATAAATTTTTATTGGTCGAATTAGTTGTAATTATTGATGTGTTTAGATAAACGAGAAAAATTGAATAAAAATCTATAATTTCTTAATCGATGCGTTAAAAATTTAAAATCCACTTTTGTGATACAGAGAAAGTATTTACCATTTGAATTGAAACTTTTGATACCCAAAATTAATGATTTGCAGGTGCGTTAACATCTTCGTTTGGGTTTGGGTTAAACACAAACACGACTAGTAGGGTTTCCTAGAACAGTTAATTATTATTTTTTCACAAATAACACCAGTTAATTATTAGGGAAATTATGCCTAATATATAAAAAAACACAAATTCACAAACTAAACAAAATCACCCTCTTTCTCCTTATTTCTTTTCCTATCTCTCTCTCCCTTCTTACTAAAAAAATAATTTCCCGTTAGTTTTTTTACAAGAACCTTCGTAAAAAAAATTGTGGTTGTATAAATAGATAACTCCTAGCTGATACAATTGCGAATTAGTATAAAACATAATGATATTTTTGCTGGTTGGATTGGATTCGTGTGGACGATGAGCTGTGTGTACAATAGGAAGTAGCTGGCTACTTGCGTGTATTAGCAAATTCAGTTCTTGATATCTTTTTCACTATTTACTTTAAACGTAAAACCCATGCATCACGTGCTTTGTGACTCGATATTGTTCTTCTTTTCTACCAATTTGGTCTATCACTTTTTCATGTTAAACTGAAATCATGATGTACTTATTTTCTTTGTAAATTATAATACAGAGACTCATTGTTCGCAGAAACAAAATACAGTGAGAACATATATATTTAACCAGCATTAACTGTGAAAAAGAAAAGAAAAATAACATAACCAAACAATACAAACCAATGAAAAAATATTTAATTTCTATTTCTTTTTGAACATTTAAATATGTAATATCGTATGCAGATAAACGTTAAGTTCAAATGTTTATGCGTGTTGCTTATATGGAAAAGCAACTTTGCGACCAACCATGCACATGTTGTTAAATGCTTCTACTTTTCAGAAGTACAATTCTTTAACTGATCTGTCAAGTTTCAACTGAAATTATACTATTAAATAATAATTATTTCGTTATTAACGAAAGAACTTCGAATATTTTAAGTTGCCTTATGATTATTCCTTTCTTATCTCTTATATTCTCAGTATAAAAATAGTTCTACCTTTTTTAAATCTGTCTTTCTTTTCCAGATTTGGAAAACTTCTGTTCGAATGGTCGAGACAAAAATGGTGTTAAGTCGAGTCATTGTCCAATATCTTTTTAGTATGCATCACCGACCTAACTAATTATTCATTAATTTGCTCCTTTCTGTAAACAAGATTATAATCAATTCAAATACCTCTTACCCTCTTGTGTAGGTAACTATCAAGACATATAGTTGGTTTGTCACACATGGAAGGTCTTGCCTCTTATGCTTTGAAGTCAATTAAAGAAAAAAATCAATTTACTCGAATAAGGAGTATAAAAATCAAGTGATTTAAATCAATTGGCTTCATTTAGTTGATCGAAGTACAATCCAAACTATTTGTTGTGCATGACTGATCACTTTAGCGTTCATGTGGAAGATGCAGATTTCGGGTTAGCATGTGCTATATATAAAGGATCTAAAAGCACAACGAAAGTACATATGAACTTAATTGAAGCCATTTATATACACTTATATTGTACATACATAAACAGACCGGATGTATGTACATATACATTTATATATTATATACTCCCATAAAATCATATATAAAATCTTGTGAATAGTGATGTTCCATCTGCACAATGTTTTGTAAAGTATGGAATAAGATAGGTATATGATCTTGAGGTGAATTGTATTTTATGTTATCTCTTAAAGACTAGAAGTGTCTTAAAATGGAATAATGGGCACATGCATAAGTTGTCATAAGTTGTGGAGATCGGAAGAGATCAACTGCATACTTCTTCATCTTTTTAATTCTTATAATATATACAAATCATACGTTACTGCTTGTTGGAAAATTTAACCTGTAAAGTGACACAAATATCGTGTTTCTGTGTGTATATCCGCTAATATACGTGGTGGTGAGTCAAAGAGAAGGACTTAAACCAAACTAGATTCTAACCCGCCCGACTGGGCGGGTGTTATTTTTTTCAACAATATACCATTTATAATTTCTTCTGTTTTGGATATGTCGTAAACTATTTTGTACGTGTTTCTATATGTTAGAATGTGTTCATTTTGTATCCTTGTTTGATATATAATAGATAACGACATCCTTTTTTAAACGGATCATCTATTCTATTAAATTTATTAATACAATTTATTAACTTGTATGATTATCTAAATGACCACAATAAAAATATATCTAAAATACAAATTTATATTAGTTTTTGGATTTTCATTTTAATCACATTATATTGGGTTATCTTGTTGACATTCTTTTATAAATGTTATTTTATCGATTTTTTTTTACAAAACATAGAAATATAGAAAACATTATTAATGAAATTACCACTAATGGAGAATTATATATATGTATATAGCATAATATAGTATATCTTATAAGAAAGATATAAAAATTTGTTAACAATTGGCCCATTTAAAGGAGAAACAAAATTAAAATTTTAATACTTTTAATTAGTTGTTAGGGAAAGAAAATAATAAATTACAATAACAATTATTGTTATGATATTATTATGTAAATAGATAAATATCAGTTGTGATTTCTAGGAAATAGTCCAATGTGACTTTTAAATGGTAGATAAAATATGTACTTCTCTTTTAATAGAGAAGATAATATATTTTACTATTGAATAACAGTAGTCTAAATATTGTTACCAAAAAAAACAGTAGTCCAAATAGGAGATGATTTTGATGACTATAAAGTCTAGGCGGTGATCGTAAATCAAATAAGGATAAGGATCAACTCGATTTTATAAGAATTTCCATGGACATCAAAATAAAATATTGATTAGTTTCCACTTGTTTCTTAACAACTGTAGTAAGAGAATGATTAATGGAGGTTCTTAGAAATTGAAGTCTAATTAGCATAATTTAAAAACTAATTTTTTTTTTTTTAGTTAAAGTTAAAAGACTTTTCTTATACTAAACTAAAAATTCTACTCTAAAAATCCTGTAATAAACATGTCCTAAGAGTTCTCAACTCCTGTTTACAACTAGCTATAGTACCTTTCCCTTTCTACTATCAAGAGAAAAAGAAAAAGAAAAAGCTAACCACAAAAGACACTGTTTATCACTATTTTCGTAACTCACCATTGCCAAAAAGTATTTATTCTTAATATGCTATTTTCCAAAAAGCAAAAACTTTGTTTTTCCGGGAATCATGAAATCGTAGTATGATTAAAGTCAAACATTTTGGTACATGTATCTACGATATCGATCGTTTATTATTGATTGGCAGAATTCCTCTTGATAAAAAATTTTATATCACAGAATCGTCTACTAGTTGGAAATATATATTTGTTCATTTTTTCTTTCAAGTTTCAACTATAAGCTCATTACACATTCTCTCATTCATGATGATAATCAAACACCAATCCACGTACAGCTAACGCTAACGTACCTTCCGCACATCTTCACTCGATCGATAGGCTCCATCCCGATAGAGGATGCATTAATTTTCTAGAGTTCCGAAATATTTGTTTACTAGTCATATAATCACCACATAATTATTTTCATGTTTTGGTTCCTTTGAGATATCACATTGTTTTCTAATAAATTACATATCTTTTCACCAGTCTAACCCAAAAATATTTAACTAATTATCTTAAATCTTTTAACATATACTACAAATGAAAACCCGAGTACCACACAAATATTTTCTTCCTTTTTGACATTTGCAGACTAAACAAACTCTGAAGACCTAAATCACATTAAAACCTAGATTGCATCGTTAATAACTGACATGTAGTTGGTTATAAATCACAAAGCTAGTTACTGCACTAATGAATAATACCAGTTGTGAAAGTTTTATGATAATATATTATCACTGATTACGACGATCACGTGATCTCCATCTTCGTAATCTCTCAACAGGAATATGATGTTTACCTGCATCTTTATGTAGCTTAGACTAATAGAACTCCTCCCACATTGTCATGTCTCTTTCAAACCAACTGAAAAAAATCTATGATTTTAACCCAATATATATTGTTTAATATACAAGTCAGTGTATATGTAATAGTGCCATATAAATTAAAAAGGTATATAAACGTCTTAGCTCCCTTTTTCGAAGGAATTTAATATAAAATAATCGAATAATATTAGCTGTCATATAAAATACTCTCTCCGTTTCGAATTATATGTCGTTTTAGAGCAAAATTTTAGTTTTAAAATAAGTGTCGTTTTATGATTTCAATGCAAAATTTATTGAATTTTTATTTTAAGTTATTTTTTTATTGGTTGAAATCTGGTTAGGTGTATTGGTAATGATGTTTTTATCTAATAAATATACAAACTTAAATGTTATATTAATCTGTGTATCGAAGTCTAAAACGACAAACAAAATGAAACGGAGGGAGTATTAGATTTCCAAATTATATCTTCTAGTTTTTCAAGAAATCGACAAATGATAAAATCGCAAAAAGTTAGCTTGAGTTATACGCAAAACGAATACACGTTTCTATATTTTATCTATATAGCAAGAAATTTAGCCATCTAAAATAAAATCTAGAAGAAGTTCCTCATGCCTTTCTAACTGTTAACTAGACATAGTGGAGAAACTAATTAAGCCTTTGAGAGTCAGATGAAAATATCCAAGCAGCACTTGACAAACTAGATGTAATGATAAGTTGATAATATAAACATATAATGTATGAATGACATCATCTGAAGAGAAAAAAAATAAGGAAAAGGAAACCGTAATGATGTAAATACAGTAATTGAAAGATACTTAAACCCAAAATACATCGATATTTATGAACAATGCTCCATGGAGGACCCGCAAGAGAAGAGAAGAGAAGAGAGACGTACAAAAGGGATTATAACCGTAGGATCTCGTACAAATCTACAAGATCGTACCGCCATGAGGAGAGGGAAGACCATGTGAGGAATCCAAAGTGGGGCTAGAGGATTGAAACGGCGCCGTACAGAGGGACTGAAACGGAGAGAGGACTTTCCTCCGTAATAGAAACACACAGTCTCTCTGAGTGTGTGTGGTCCAGTGCTGACACAATTAGTCACTTGTCAGTTCACAGTCGCAGTTGTCAGAATTAAGCAAAAGCTCCGTTTATCGCTAAACCATTCTTAAATTTTTGTTTTTCTTCTCATTAATGGCGAAACTTTAACGCGAATTAGGTCAAGGTAAATATTTACAAAGCACTGCTTGAATTTCTCGTCTTACTAGATGACAAATTTCACAATCTTTGAAAAGGAAGAAATGAAAATTTCTTCAACAAATAATATTCATATTTTTATCAAAAGTAAATAAATAATTTTTCTTATTTTTTTGTATTTTTCTAGGAGTTTCGGATAGGAGATATAAATGGACAACTTTCATCAATGAATGATTTTTATCGGTTGTGCTAATTAGTGATAGCACTATTTTTTTTGTAAACTAAATTAGTGATAGCACTAATGCATCCATTTTTATGCATGAAATGTTTTATCATCATCTTTTTATAATTTGTATATTACTTAAAGATTTTTAACATTTATTTATTGAAGAATAAATCAGTAGTCACTAGTCTAAGTGTTGAATCTAATATGGCAATTTTGATTTTACGGTAAATTTCTGTTTACAGCTCATTAAAGAACTTTCAAAATGTCATTTTATTTACTTGCAGTCTACAAAAACAACGAATACGCATAATGTAGTTTCGTGGTCTTGATGTATTTTACAAGTTTGACTAAAATTTTATAGGCAAAAGTTGTGTTATGCATCAATGCTATTGCTAGTTCGAATCTCGTTTGGGTGATGTATAAATTACATATTGATTCCGGTGAAAACAAATCATAGACCTAGACTTTTCAGAATTTCTTTCAAAGTAAGAAAAAGTAAATAATGGATTTTGTAAAATAATAGGACAAATCAAAATTTAAAATGTACAGTAGACAAATCCGAAAACACTGCTCTTGAAGATATGAATGTTTGAATTATGGGTCGGTCCATTGATTTAGTCACTATAGTCTAAGGAGCCAGCCTCATGACTCATATAGTCAAATCATTTGGAAAGAAAAATTAAAGACAAAACATCTACAAGAATTTTTTTTGAAAGGATAAATGTAGAATAAAATTGCTTGAAAGAGAGGGCACATGTCCCCTTTTAGCCTTCTGTTCTTGAAAGGGAAGCCAAAATAGCCTTACTACTGTATTTTATTTAGCCACTTCTCTTATTTGGGACCTCCCTTCATATAAGTAATTTTTGTGTATTTTATGTCAATTCCTGTATTTATTTATTTTTTGTAGCAGAATTCCTGTATATCTTTCTCATTTAATTAGTTGATATATTTTTTTTTCTTTTAAAGAGAGAAGAAAATAAGAATTTCTAGATTCCAGCTGTGAATTTAACCCTTTCTCGATCGAAAGTCCATTTTGGCGTTTGTTCTGTGACTATCCTCTTCCTACGTCACCGTTTCATGTCCATGCAAAATAGTTTGAAGTCATTTATCCCAGTTCATTGATTACATCTACCTTCTACAGTTTTTTTTTTTTTTTTTGTAACTGACCTTCTACAGTTCTACTTATACATATATACACATATGTAAAATATAAAACCATTTTATGTTTTCAGTGAATAGAAAATACAAACATATATTCACTTGTATCATCAGGCCAAATGGCCAATTCTACGAACAAAACTTGTTTTTTGTAACAAGGGTTGATTCTGCAAAAAAAACCTTTCATATTTATCAATATTTATTACATAAAAGTTCTACGAACAAACTTCGATGTGATAAATATGAAATTACATTGAAATCACATTGTTCGCATAATGTACGATTAGAAGCTTATTGATAGTTTATTTTGACTAAACATGCTTGTGTGTAATTGGACTGACATATATTACACATATTTAATAAAAGAACACCTCCATCATAAGTTTGTTTAGTTGGCTTTTATGTAATTATCTTTTGGTGCAGATAATGTTAAGCATCCAGATTATAATATATATATATATATATATATATATATATATTTATTAACCAGTTTAAATTAATGAATGCTGGTTAAAATAAAATTATTATATATATTTATTTATTTATCACTGAACATACTTATATGTTGTAACAGTCACTAAGACAAAAAAAAATTTGGCAGTCATTAGGACTTGAAAACACAGACTTAATTAAGAAAAACTAAGTTTTGTTGGTAGTAAAACAAGTATTTACGTACACGGAATCCATTTTAAGTTTTTGAAAAGAACACACTAACTACTAATTAGCATCTTTGGTTGTTAAAAAACGTTTATTTTCATAAAGAGGTTTATTAGATAATAAAGAATCTGATTGTAATAATCTTTAATTTGGAATTTCCTTATTATTGGTGTTGTTGTTACTGATGCGGCATTATTAATTGATTTTGACGATTGTCTACATCATAATGAATAGATATGAAAAAATGGGGAAACAATATATATGGTTAATTTGTAGTAGTATAAGCCACACTTTCGACATTAATTCTTGATCAAGAGATTGGTGGAATGTTATCTTCTTTCAAATAAATATCCCCTACCAAAAAGTATATACGATAATGCATGACCAATAATGATGAATTACGTATTGGCCCATAGAATGGTCGAATCCAATATTTCACAAATACTCGGATTTGCAACCGGATTCAATCATATAACACTCATCCGTTCCAATACTATACCACTATTGCGTTGACAAGTTTACTATAAGTAGTCTTCAGTGTGATTTGATCAAAAAAAAAAGTCTTCAGTGTGATATTATATTTGAATTTAAAGCCATTTTAATATATAACACTATTTCGGTTGCATCACCCAAATTTGATTACTTACATGGTATTATATAATCTATGCATCAAATATTATTTCATTCTACATTTTAAAAAAATAATTCATTCTAATATTCAATGGAGAATATATATTATATTAAAAGACAGTGTATATATTTGTGCATATATAAGAGATTTACTACAAATTGAATTATTTTTTTAAACAATTATTTGAACGTTTCGAATGGAATTGAGAGTGTAGAATATTTTTCAAAATTCCAGAGGCTTAGTTAGTAGGTTGAGGCCCCCCTCTAATCGTGAATGCTCACAAAGCCACAAGAGCCTTACACTGATTTATCTCTTTGGTTCAAATCTTATCGACAGAAAACATTTAGAACCCACAAATGATTGTACAAATTACATCCAAACCAATATGTATATACCATATATAGACAGTTTGTGATCACAGCAAAAATGTATCTAGATATGACAGAAGAGCTTTACATTTCTTTTCACTTGAAACTTGAAAGGCTAATTAAGACCACAAAAATTTAGATGTGCATACAATTTCACATGACATATACCATACTTGCACAACCTGATTTCATGCTTCTAGTTACTATTTACCCTACATAAGCTATCATAATAATTTATGTACAATGGCAACCCCCAACTGCATCAGTATAAAATAACATCCTTTCAAGCGTCAGCGTTACTCTAATATGTAGATACATTTATGAAAGAAAATGTTAATTAAGTATATTGGTTGGAAGGTTATTTAGCCAAAGAGAAGCCATTAATTGTGAATACATATGTTTCTAATTAAATTTACAAACTATTACGAAATACTCCATCTGTCTAACAATTTACACACATATTAAAAAATAATAATTGTATTTTTTATCTTTGATTTTTAATTTTCTTTTTAAGTTCTGTTTGCTTTCCAATAAAATTATATCACTCATATTTTTAAATATTGATTTATTTTTAAGTTATAATACAAAATTCATTAATTAAAATATATAACATCAGTGTTTCTAATACTACAAAACAAAAGCTAAAAACATCAATTTTTCGTACAGGGAGAAAAAAAAATCCGAGATTTAAGTCTGTTTAACCTAATTTGTTCATCGGCTAGAGACAACACATGAACAACGGTTAAATTAATTGTAACCATGATTTTCAGGCTTTAGTTAAATATAGTCAAACTAAGCATTAGTGTTAGCATTAGGTCTTGAACTATCAAAAATTAAGGTATAATTAAATCCGTCGTTTGAGTTTGATAAAATATAAATATATTGCGATTCACTAAATCCGTACAAATATTATTCATTTCAAATTTTCCGTTCAGTTTTGGTTTAGTTCATATGACACATTTTGGTTTTATTTTGATTTTATTTTTATTTTTTTCTACAAAAAAACAGAAATATGTGTCATTATTTAGATATATTAAAACTATTCATGGTGGTTCAATAGTTGTTAAGATTTTCCATGTGATCTAAACTATAATTCGAGTAATATACAGTTAAAGAATTTATGTAGCCAAAATAATGCAATAGACACAAGAATTTTATAGGTTTTGAGTGTTTAGCCTAGGTTTTTGGCTGATATGACAAAAATATATTTTTCTCAAATACTACTACATACATTCAAGAATTTTAGAACGATACTAGATTTCAATATGAAATTAAGTCTAAAATGACATTTTATGAACCGGAAAGAACAGGTTGAAGATTTTTTTTTTAGTATCGGTAAATATATACTCAAACGATTTTTCTGTGTCACATGGTCACTTGAACAAGATTCTATATTTTCACGTGTAATAACTTGCACGATAAACCCAATTAAATGTTTTATTTTACGTTACGATGAACTGCCAATAAATGGAAGATGAATAGCAAGTAATACATGATAATCTGTGTTCTCTAATATATATATATATATTTAATCGTGGAGATCCGATGATCGAGGTCAACCGATTAATCCCACGAAATATACAGTATTTTACGTATTTTTGCGATTTAATGATAGTCCAAATGACCAACACGAATCAAACTCAAGTGACTTCTCTTAGTAAAGCCGAAATTCCTTTAAATAATTATTTCTTGGCCAACGCGAGTTGGTTTTTCTATTATGATATTATCCTGGTTATATACCAAATGAATTTAATCACATATATATAATATGACTATCTCGATCAATACATTGTAATTTCTACATGTAAATATCATGGAGTTTAGTACATGATTTGACCATGTATTAGCACACGTTTTGACATTATAACAACTCACATGTTTTTTTAACAGCTCACATGTTGAAATTTTAAGTTCGGATTATAACACGATTATAAACTGCTTTTTAGTTCTAATAATTGCTAATCTATTAAACTCCATACCGTTCATAATGTTACAGGAGGACCATAAATTAAAGATGATGTATTTGATACGTGTATTCTATATATAGCTAATACGTATGGAATACATTATCTTTATTTTTTTTTTTTTTTTTTTTTTTTAGTTCTAAATCTTTATTCGATAAAGCGGTTACATTTTTGCTATGACCAAAGTCATACAGTTTCTACAAACGAGTTGGAAATAAGATGATTCAAATGAACCATAAATAAGTGGTGCAAACATTTTTAGCTGACTTTTATAGATGACTGGAACTCATCTACATGTGTCTTCCTCTGTTTCCACGTCCTCTGTTTCCTCGCCCTCGAGCAGTAGATAGCTGCCACTCTTTTGCTTTTTCTGAAAGTTTGACCGGTCTTTCTCGAAGGATGCGTTTCCCTGATGGTGTTAAAAGATCAATTGGATCATCAGGCTCCAATTGAACTTCATCTTCTCCATCGTAAAAAACCAATGAGGCAAATTTATTTGACCCTAAGTCAATCTCATGTATTCTGCTACTCTCTTCTAGTACCTTTGTTGAAATCTGATTTGTTGAAGATGGGGCAGTCTCCATAGCTGGAGATACAATTGTTTCATTCACATATACCATTTTTGGAGATGGGGCACTCTCCGCAGCCGGAGGATCAGTTGCTTCATTCACATATACCACTGTTGGAGGCACATACATGTTCTCAAGGGCAGAAACCGCAGCTAGAGAAGCTAAATCACATGTAACCTGATCAGGAATCTGAGATAAATCATCCTTATTTGAGGCAGGCTTTGTCAAACCTATGTGGCTTCCATTGCTTTGCTTTTCATAATGTGATGATGTAGTTATTTCTTCTTGCAGCGGTACCCTAACATGTCCATGTCCTTGCAATGAGCTTGGATCGTCAGTTGGAACCTGTTGAGTTTCCTTGTCATGCGTTGCAGCATCAACAGATGTTGCAAATACATTGGCAACTGATGCAGAATTGTTCCCTGTAGCTGATGTGTTTGCCTTTGGAATAGATAAACACCTCTTTTGTTTGTGGCCAAGCTGGCCGCATCTTTCACAGGTTGTAGGTAGCCAAGAATATTCCACATCAATCATGGCGAAATTTCCTTGTTTATCCCAGGCTGCAACTTTTTGAGGAAATGGTTTATCGAGCTCAACTTCCACCATAACCTTAGCTTCACCTAACATTGTTGGGTCTAACCACGGTTTGTGGGATAACATCGGTTCTCCCAATCCTGATGCAATCCATTCGACCCCAAAGATGGAGAATAATGTGATGGGGATGTTTTTAAGCTTCACCCAAAGAGGAATTGAATTAATTTCAGGCAGGGTTATGGAGTCTTTGGCCGTCCAAGGTGCCACAACCATAATGCAGTCATCCACATGCCATAGACTACGTTGTAGGATCCATTTTCTAGTTGCCTCATCTGGAATGTGAAATATATATGAAAATTCACCAAGCTTCCTGACAGAAATCTCACATTTTCTACCCCACAGTCTGTTTAGAACAGCGTACACCAACCCACCAGATGGTACTAAGCAACGGTGAAACTGTCCTATCACATATTCCTTATGGTTTTGCAAACCTTGAAGAAGGACATGGTCAGGAATGATTACCTTAGGCGTGCCATCCTCCATGTACTCCGGAACTGTGACTCGATGTAGATTCCGTGTTTGCTGGTTCATTCGAGCAGCCCAAGGAAAGCGAGTCTTATCAGTAGGAATCCTTGTTTGATGAGTATGTGTAGCATCTAATTGATTAGCATTTTTCTTGGCCTTCAGTCGAGCAACAACAGTTTGATCCTCCTTCTGAGCCACGCGCTTCGTTGAAAGGGCCGGCCACTGAGAGTTGTCCATGTTGTTTTCAAAAGAAGAAACGAGATTGGTGTTCCCATTAATGATTAATGGCTTGGCCCATGCTCCTTGTAGCGAATCGTTGAGCGCATGAGTTGATGTTTGGGCATCCGTTAAAACTACCGTGTCGCCACTTTCCAGCACAGGAGGAGCAGAGGAGACCGGAGTTTGAACGCGAACCAGAGTCTGTGGTGATTGAACAACCTCCTTAGGTTGTTCCTCTTCGTCACAGTTCATCACAAGCAGAGCAGAGGAGACATGAGTTGGCGATAAGGGCTTGTCACTCTCCGGAGGTTGCAGAGCTCCGGGATCCGGTCCGTCGTTGTTTCCATCGATTTCAGAACTTTGAATCTCACACTCATCCATGACGAAGGTTCGTTGACGGTGTGAGAAGAGAGAGTGAGAGTAGATTCCGCTGTCCAGATGATGTGACCTCACCGGAAAACGAAAACGGAGACGGCTTTGCCGTCGAAGAAGAGATCGATTTAGAGGTTTTTGGGTCGCTCTTTAGGTCGCACAATTTTGCTTCTTTGAGAAAGGATGCTTTTGTTAGCAAAATATAATATTCTTGCTACATTATCTTTATTTTATGGTCCTCCTGTAATTATTATTATTTATTTATCTTTGACAAAGTCCTCCTGTAATTACATTTGGTAATTAATCTTTTTTCTTTTCTGTTGCTTCTAATTTCACAAATCATTCGTGTATCTGCATTGTCAATTTAGTAATACTTATGTATACTATATCAAAAAGTGTCGCTCACAAAATTCCCAAAGTATTTTAAAAATATATTTCTAGAAAAGGTAGGTTAGATTCTTTTTTATGTAAAAAAATGAAAATGAAGAGAAAAAAAAGTCTGGCAACTCCTTTATTAATAGAGAAGATGTAGAGGAGAGAAGAAGCATCAAAGTTTCATTTTCTTTCACTTAAAACCTCAAAAAAAAACTCCAGAGAGCTCTTCACGAGAGAACTCTTTCTCTTTCCCATAATATCTTTCATTGTCATCATCACCACCGTCATGTTTAACACTTCAACAACACCACCTACAACCCCGGCACTTGCACGGCCGTGTCCGAGAACCAACAATCTCAAACCGGAATTTTATCCTCGACCAAAACCTTGGAACATCCACAAAGCTAAACTTCCGGCATTGCGAGAACATAAAATCTCCTGTCATGTCCGAAGCCGTAACGGAGGCGAAGTCTCTCTTCACGCTCGCTTTCCCGATCGCTGTGACGGCTCTAGTCCTCTACCTCCGCTCCGCCGTCTCCATGTTTTTCCTAGGTCGTCTCGGCGACCTCGAATTAGCCGCCGGTTCACTCGCCATTGCGTTTGCTAACATAACCGGTTACTCTGTTTTATCCGGTTTAGCACTCGGTATGGAACCGCTCTGTTCTCAAGCCTTTGGTGCTCACCGCTACAAACTCCTCTCCTCACCCTCCATCGAACCGTGGTTTTTCTCTTGGTTTGCTGCGTACCGATCTCGGTTCTCTGGCTCAACGTCGGTAAAATCTCGGTTTACCTACACCAAGACCCCGACATCGCAGAGTTAGCTCAGACGTATCTCATCTTCTCCCTCCCTGATCTCATCACCAACACTCTCCTCCACCCTATCAGAATCTACCTTCGTGCTCAAGGCATCATCCACCCCGTCACTCTAGCTTCCCTCTCCGGCGCTGTTTTTCACTTACCGGCTAATATTTTCCTCGTCTCTTACCTCAGACTAGGTTTAAAAGGCGTCGCGGTCGCCTCCTCCCTAACCAACGTTTTTGTCGTGGCGTTCTTGATATGCTACGTGTGGGCGAGTGGTCTCCACGTGCCAACTTGGACCGACCCGACCCGGGACTGCTTCAGAGGATGGGCTCCTCTGCTCCGACTCGCGGGACCTAGCTGCGTCTCCGTGTGTTTGGAGTGGTGGTGGTACGAGATCATGATCGTTCTCTGCGGGCTGCTCGTGAACCCAAGATCGACGGTGGCGGCCATGGGCGTTTTGATACAGACGACGTCGTTTCTCTACGTGTTTCCTTCGTCTCTGAGCTTCGCCGTTTCGACCCGCGTCGGGAACGAGCTTGGAGCGAACCGTCCCAAGACGGCGAAGCTTTCGGCGACGGTTTCAGTCGTTTTCGCGGCGGCTACGGGGATCACCGCGGCGGCGTTTGCTTTACTCGGTCAGAAATGTTTGGGGGATGGTTTTCACCAAAGACGACGAGATTCTCCGGCTGACGGCGGCGGCGCTTCCGATACTGGTTTGTGCGAGATCGGAAACTGTCCTCAGACGGTGGGTTGCGGCGTCGTGAGGGGGACGGCAAGGCCGTCTACAGCGGCGAATGTGAACCTTGGCGCGTTTTATCTGGTGGGCATGCCGGTGGCTGTGGGTCTTGGGTTTTGGGCCGGAGTTGGGTTTAGTGGGCTTTGGTTAGGACTCTTTGCCGCGCAGATTAGCTGCGCCGGTCTTATGATGTACGTGGTGGGGACCACTGATTGGGAAGCGGAGGCTAAGAAGGCGCAGTCGCTAACATGTGCCGACTCTATAGAGAACGATCTTATTAAGACGGTGGTTAGTACTATGTGTGACGACGACGGTGAGAGCGATGAGAGACAGCCGTTGATTCGTATCACGGTACTTCATTAATAAAAATATTTATGATATTAATTAATTTAATTATAACTATAATTTATTTCTCCTCTCTTTTAATAGAAAGAGAAAGTTTTGTCTTTCTTGAATAGATTAACATTTCTTCCCTTTTTTGTACGTTAACTTTTTTTTTGTTTATCTCCTTATTTTTTTATGCCCTTATGATTGGCCGTCTCCGGTGAATTTTGATTTCTGCTTTTAGTTTCTACAATATGCCAATGTTTAAATTTGTGTGTTATCTAAATAAATGTAAAAATAATCACATGGAAATTTGAAAACGTTAATTTGAGGCAAAAGATGTGTGGTCCTTCAACCAAAAAAAAAATTTTGGGACCATATAGCTGGAGCGACAGAGAATTCAGAA